>NC_053024.1:215927057-216049054 GCF_003073215.2 Triticum urartu | reverse complement strand
GGTTGAAAATCACATGTCTGTCTTTGGGTGAATCTATAGGTCCCATGCAAGAAATGGGAATGAAATTCAAACATCTGGGCGTCGTAGCTCAGCCGGAAAGATTGAGAAACTTGGTTTTTTAATTCCTGTAAATTGAAAACACGCCTGAAAATCATGAAACTTGGCATGGTGTCATGACATGGCACCAACATGTTGCGGTAAATTTTTTGGCCAAATTGGGACAAGCTTTGGTGTAAGCTTCTTTCAAACTAGAGCTTCTCTCAAGAAGGCTCGCGGTTCCCAGAGGGAGCATGTCACCTCCATTTGCGAAACGACATATGTACACTGCCTTCTCCCGCCTTAATTTCTTTACACAGGAAGATTAGACCAAATAGAAGTATCGTGCTAAATTTTGGAATTATTTTGGGTTCGTTCGGCCTTTTTATACATTAATTGAGTTTCTGGGCATTTAATGTGCATAATTCAAATTTGAACTACAAGCACATGCTCCAGTGCACCAAAGTTAGTTGAAAAATCACATGTGTGTCATTGGGTGATTTTCTAGGTCCCATGCAAGAATGGGATAGAAATTCAAACATCTCGGCATCGTGGCTCGGCCAGAAAGATTGAGAAACTTGGACTTTTAATTCCTGTAAATCCAAAACACGCCTGAAAATCATGAAACTAGGCATGGTGTCATGACATGACACCAACATGCTGCGGTAATTTTTTTGGCCGAATTGGGACAAGCTTTGGTGTAAGCTTCTTGCAAACCGGAGCTTCTCTCAAGAAGGCTCGTGGTTCCGAGAGGGAACGTTTCATCTCGTGTGCGAAACGACATACATACACTGCCTTCTCCCGCCTTAATTTTTTTACACAAGTAGATTAGACCAAATAGAAGTATCGTGCTAAATTTTGGAATTATTCCGGGTTCATTTGGCCTTTTTTATACATCAATTTAATTTATGGGAGTTTAATGTGCATAATTCAAATTTGAACTACAAGCACATGCTCCAGTGCACCAAAGTTGGTTGAAAAATCACATGTGTGTCCTTGGGTGAATTTCTAGGTCCCATGCAAGAAATGGGAATGAAATTCAAACATCTGGGCCTCGTGGTTCGGCTGGAAAGATTGAGAAACTTGGTTTTTTAACTCTTATAAATTGAAAACACGCCTGAAAATCATGAAACTTGGCATGGTGTCATGACATGGCACCAACATGCAACGGTAATATTTTTGGCCGGATTGGGACAAGCTTTGGTGTAAGCTTCTTCCAAACCGGAGCTTCCCTCAAGAAGGCTCGTGGTTCCGAGAGGGAACGTGTCACCTCCGTGTGCGAAATGACATACGTACAGTGCCTTCTCCTGCCTTAATTTTTTTACACAGGCATATTATACCAAATAGATGTATCGTGCTAAATTTTGGAATTATTCTGGGTTTGTTTGGACTTTTTTATACATTAATTGAGTCTCTGGGCATTTAATGTGCATAATTCAAATTTGAACTACAAGCACATGCTCCAGTGCACCAAAGTTGGTTGAAAATCACATGTGTGTCATTGGGTAAATTTCTAGGTCCCATGCAAGAAATGGGAATGAAATTCAAACATATGGGCGTCGTGGTTCGGCCAGAAAGATTGAGAAACTTGGTTTTTTAATTCCTGTAAATCCAAAACACGCCTAAAAATCATGAAACTTGGCATGGTGTCATGACATGGAACCAACATGCTATTGTAATTTTTCTGTCCGGTTTGTGAAGGCGCACACATTAACAATCAACAAAGTTAACTTGGAATAAGTGTTGTCACGTTACAAATCGAAAACACAAGTATTATTGAAACCGTGGGCGTTCTACTTACCAGTTACGTGCCACCATGTGTCCCCTTTTTTATTGGCTAGGAGGTGTCATCAGGGGTAGCTATTTGAGTACGGGAGGCATGCGATCAGACCCCTGCGCGTGCTCATCGGGAGGAGAGCCATTTCACCTCTACCCGTTATGAACCTCCCTCCCAACATCTCCATTAATGGCACCCGAGCCCCTGTTCTATGGTGTGGCTATATGTCTCACTAGACATAGATTTAAGAGAGAGAAATGAAAATCTGAAAAGAAAGTTTTGCACGGATCTTGATGTAAGATGTGACGGACCTATGTAGCATCGACTACGACTTATAGCAAGCATGATGAATATAAGGACGATGACGGTGTATAATAATTGTCTTACATATTTAGGAACATAATTAAAAAATCCAGATGTGGCAACGCCCAAAATACACAAGGGCAAAAGAAGAAGGAAGACAACGATCTGGCTCGATGATCTCTACTTTCTTGATGTGTTGCTGTGGGCCGCGGGAACTAGTCTCCGCGGCGAGCGGTGATGAGCTCTTTCTTGTCCTCAAGATGCCTCTTGAGAGCATCCACAGATTCCTCCACCAGCTTTCAACGCTCGATTCGCAGCATGACATTCTCGTCCATAAGTTTCTCGATGATGACACTGGTCCTCTTCAACAAGGCAGTGGTCTCCTCCTGCTGCTCCGCACTTCCAACGATCTTCGCGCTCAGCAGGTCGCGCTCGGCCAAGAGCTTCGCAATGCTCTCATTTAGTTGCCAGATAACGCCGGTAGCCTGTTCAAAAGAGGCTTTCATGTTCTCCAACAACCTCGCCCAGCCAGAGATCTGATCCATCTGGCTATGGACGATCGCATGCATGCGCCTGTAAGAGTCCTCGCCTGCCCGCGAGACATTTTCCCAGGCCGCCGCGACGCGGGAGGACACCTCCGCTGCATTCGCGGCGCGGCGAGACATCTCTTCTGCTTCCGCGGCACGGCCGGAGCATTCTGCTGCATTGATGGCGCGGCGGGACCTCTGTGTTGCTTCGGCAGCTCGGCGGGACCTTGGTGCTGCTACGGCCGTGCAGCGGGACATGCGGCTGCTTTCACGGTGAGGCGGGACATCTCTCGTGCTTCCGCTTCCATGCTCGCATCTCCCTGGTGGTAATCTCTCGACCCAGAACTCACGCTGGCCATGGCAGTCGCAAGATTACGATGATGAATGACTTGTTTGTTTTTTTGGATGAGGAGTTGAGGAGGAATGTGCTGTCATCTCGGAGTAGTAGTATTTATAAACGAGTACTAATGCGCTCCTAAGTGTGAAACCGTTTAGGTTTTGATCGGTGTGAACAGGTTTGCAATTAAATATAGCGTGGCGGTAATTCGGAATGTGACGGGACGCGGGCTCAAAATTTATTGACGGTTATAAGTGCGGCACTATTCCCGGAAGGCGTAACGTGGGCATGCCTTCTCGACCGCTTACGTGGCGTTTGCACCATAGGATGCACCGCAATAGGCAATGTCAGCACACGTCTTGTTCCAACAACCGTGTGCGCTCGTTATTACCATCACGCATGTGTGTTTTAATTAGAATATGTGTGCCCGTCTAGCGCACAAACGTTGATCTATCTAACTATTTCTGTTTGTTGTGGCTAATCACAAACAGTCCATCTGTGTAAAGTGTATGACTTCAATCACAGACACTTTCATCTGGCTGACCCGTTTCTGTTCTGTTGCCTGATCGCAAGAAGTTAATCCTTCTGAAGCGTATTCCCTCAATCGCACACACCTTTATCTAGCTTCCCGTTTCTATTGTTCCTCCTCATCACAAATAGTTCATCTGAGTGAACCATATGCTGTATATCGCACACGCCTTCAACTGGCTTCCCGTTTCTTTTGTTCCGCCTCATCACAAATAGTTCATTGAACTGAACCATATGCCCTGCATCGCCCACGCAATTAAAATCAGAACCATGTTTGATGCATCCGGCATCGCAAATGTTTTGCGCCTTTTTTACGGTTCTTTTACACCATTGTTTGCGATTATTGCATCGCACACAATTTCATCGAAGGGTCTCTAATGGTAGTGTCGTGTTAGCAGAAACTTGCAGTAGTGATAGGTGCAAAAATTAAGGCTTTTTTAAGTGTTTCAAAGGCTTCTACACAATCATCATAAAAAACAAATGGAACATCCTTTTTGTAAAAGATATGTGAGAGGCCTAGAAATTTTGGAGAAGTCTTTAATAAATCTCCTATAGAATCCAGCATGCTGAGGAAACTACGAATACATTTGATATCTTTAGGACATGGCATTTTCTCAATTGCATCAACTTTAGCTTTATCCACCTCAATACCATGTTCAGAAATTTTATGTCCCAAGACAATGCCTTCATTAACCATAAAGTGGCACTTCTCCCAATTCAAGACAAGATTAGTATGCTCGCATCTCCATAAAACTCGATCAAGGTTGCTTAAGCAATCATCAAAAGAAGTTCCATAAACAGAAAAATCATCCATGAGAACCTCAACAATCTTTACACAAAAATCTAAGAATATAGCAGTCATACATCTTTGAAAGGTAGAAAGTGCATTGCATAAACCGAAAGGCCTACGTCTATAAGCATAAGTTCCAAAAGGACAAGTAGAGGTGGTTTTCTCTTGATCAGGTTGTGAGACAGGTATTTGAGAAAAACCAGAATATTCATCGAGAAAACAAAAGTGTGTGTGCTTAGATAGCCTTTCTAGCATTTGATCAATAAAAGGCAAAGAGTAATGATCTTTTATAGTTGCTTATTTAATTTTATAAAATCAATTACCATTCTATGACCAGTGACAATTCTTTGAGGATTAAGGTCATTTTTATCATTAGGAACAATAGTGATACCTCCCTTCTTAGGGACATGATGAACGGGACTTACCCATCTACTATCAGCTATAGGATAGATTATACCTGCTTCGAGAAGCTTCAATATTTCAGTCCTTACCACTTCTTTCATTTTAGGTTTTAAACATCGTTGGTGATCAACAACGGGTTTAGCATCAGGCTCCATATTAATCTTGTGCTGACAGAGGGTGGGACTAATGCCCTTATGATCGTCAAGAGTATATCCAATAGCAGCTCGATCCTTCTTTAGAATTTTCAATAATCTTTCTTCTTCGTGTTTTGAAAGGTTATCACTAATAATAACAGGATATATCTTTTTCTCATCAAGATAAGCATATTTCAGAGTGTCTGGCAATTGTTTTAATTCAAACACAGGATCACCTTTAGGTGGAGGAGGACCTCCTAGAGTTTCAATAGGAAAATTTTGTTTAAGCAGAGGTCATTGTTCAAAGAAATTTTTTATCTATCTCATTTCTTTCATCCATATGCATATCATTTTCATGGTCTAGCAAATATTGTTCTAGAGGATTAGTAGGAGGCACGGCAATAGAAGCAAGACCAATTATTTCATCCTTACTAGGCAATTCTTTCTTATGATGTTTTCTATTGAACTTAGAAAAATTAAACTCATGAGACTCATCACCAAAACTAACACCGATAGTTTGTTTCTCCCAATCTATTTTAGCATTAACGGTGTTTATGAAAGGTCTACCAAAGATAATGGGACAAAAGTCATCTTGTGGGGAACCAAGGACTAGAAAATCAGTAGGATATTTTATTTTCCCACACAAGACTTCAACATCTCTAACAATCCCAAGTGGTGTGATGGTGTCTCTATTAGCAAGTTTAATAGTAACACCTATGTCTTCTTTTTTAGTGGGTGATATGTCGTTCATAATTTATTGATATAAGGTAAAAGGAATAACACTCATGCTAGCACCTAAGTCACATAAACCATGTTAACAGTGATCTCCTATTTTGACTGAGACAACAGGCATGCCAAAAATAGGTCTATGTTTATCTTTCTCATCGGGCTTAGCAATTCTAGCAACTTCATTACAGAAGTAAATAACAGGCCCATCTATATCTTCTACCAAGAGATCTTTAACCATAGCAATGCTAGGTTCTACTTTGATTTGTTGAGGAGGTTTAGGTTCTCTTATATAACTTTTATTGACCACAGTTGAAACCTTAGCATATTCATTTATCCTAACAGGGAAAGGTGGTTTTTCAATATAAGCAGTAGGAACAATTGGGTCAATATTATAAATGACAGTTTCATCTTTAGCTATCACCGGTTCCTTAATTTATTCTTTAATAGGTGGATGATATTTAAACCATTTCTCCTTAGGAAGATCAACGTGAGTAGCAAAAGATTCACAAAGGGAGGCTAGTATCTCAGAGTCAAGTCCATATTTAGAGCTAAACTTTTGGAAAGCATCAGTATTCATAAAAGATTTAACATAGTCATACTTAAGCTTAATTCCTGACTCTTTACCTTCATCGAGTTCCCAATCTTTAGAGTTGTGTTTAATTCTTTCTAAAAGATCCCACCTGAATTCAATAGTCTTCTTCATAAAGGAACCAATGCAAGAAGTATCGAGCATGGATTGATCATCACGAGAAAGCCGGGCATAACAATTCTGAATAATAATTTCTCTTGAGAGCTCATGATTGGGGCATGAATATCACATTGACTTAAGCCTCCCCCAAGCTAGAGCGATACTTTATCCTTCATGAGGCCAAAAATTATATATATAATTCTGATCATGATGAACTAGATGCATGGGATAATTTTTTTGGTGAAATTCCAATTTCAATCAATACCAATTCCAAGATCCAATATCACTGCATAGCCTATACCATGCCAATGCTTTTCCCTTCAAAGATAAAGGGAAAACCTTTTTCGTAACTTTATCTCCGGGTAAACCTGCAAGCTTGAACAATCCACAAATTTGTTCTACATATATGAAGTGCATATCAGGATGTTCGGTTCCATCTCCTACATAAGGATTAGCTAGCAGTTGTTCTATCATACCTGAAGGAATTTCATAGCCAATATTTTCAGTAGGTGCAGTAGGTTGAGGTGCAACCAATTGTGGTTCCGGTCGAGGTGCAGATGCCTCGAACAAACCCCCTCAAAGGATTGTTCTCCATAGTAACAAGTGACAATAAATATCAGCACGTGGTAATAATTTTTCCTTACCGATTCCAACATAGCAAGAGCGCTTCACTCCCCGGCAATGGCACCAGAAAAGAGCCTTGATGACCCACAAGTATAGGGGATCAATCGTCGTCCTTTCGATAAGTAAGAGTGTCGAACCTAACCAGGAGCAGAAGGAAATGACAAGTGGTTTTCAGCAAGGTATTCTTTGCAAGCACTGAAATTATAAGTAGCGAGTAGTTTAATAGCAAGGTAATTTGTAACGAGCAAGTAAAAGTAACAGTAACAAAAGTGCAGCAAGGTAGCCCAATCCTTTTGAGGCAAAAGACAGGCCAAGACGGTCTCTTATGATAAGCAAAACGTTCTTGAGGGTACACGGGAACTTCATCTAGTCACTTTCATCATGTTGGTTTGATTTGTGTTCGCTACTTTGATAATTTGATATGTGGGTGGACCGGTGCTTAGGTGATGTTCTTACTTGAACAAACCTCCTACTTATGATTAACCCCCTCGCAAGCATCCACAACTACGAGAAAATTATTAAGATCAAATCTAACCATAGCGTTAAACTTTTGGATCCAAATTAGTCCCTTACAAAGTAGCGCATAAACTAGTGTTTAAGCTTCTGTCACTCTCGCAACCCATAATTTAATAACTACTCCAAAATGCATTCCCTCAGGCCCACATATGGTGAAGTGACATGTAGTCAACGTTCACATGACACCACTAAGGGAATCACAACATACATACGATCAAAATATCGAACACATATCAAGTTCACATGATTACTTGCAACAAGATTTCTCCCATGACCTCAAAAACAAAAGTAACTACTCAAAAATGATAATCATGCTCAAGATCAGAGGGGTATTAAATAGCATAATGGATCTGAACATATAATCTTCCACCAAATAAACAATACAGTAATCAACAACAAGATGTAATCAACATTACTAGTCACCCACAAGCACCAATCTAAGGTTTCGGTGCAAAGATTGAATACAAGAGATAAAGTAGGTTTTGAGAGGAGATGGTGTTGTTGAATATGTTGGTGGCGATTACCCTCCCCAAGATGGGAGAGTTGTTGGTGGTGATGATGACGACGATTTCCTCCTCCGGGAGGAAGTTCCCCCCGTGGAATCGCTCCACCGGAGGGCAAAAGTGCTCCTACCCAAGTTCCGCCTCGAGACGGCGGCACTTCGTCCCGAAAGTGCTCTCCTAATTTTTTTCTAGGTCTAAATGACTTATATACCAGAAGAGGGGCACCGGAGGTGGGCCGAGGAGGGCACAACCCACCAGGGCGCGCCTAGGGGCCCTGGCGTGCCCAGGTGGGTTGTGCCCACCTGGTAGGCCCCCTCTTGTAGTTATTTGCACCAATAATTCTTGTATATTCCACAAAAAATCTCCATGAAGTTTCAGCTCATTTGGAGATGTGCAGAATAGGTGGCCTGACGTAGCTTTTTCAGGTCCTGAATTCTAGCTGCCGGTATTCTCCCTCTTTGTGTGAACCTTGCATATTATGAGAGAAAGACCATTAGAATTACTCCAAAAATCATTATTATGCATAAAAACATCATAGATAACAGTAGGAAAACATGATGCAAAATGGACATATCATGCCCCGCCGCCAAAGGAAAAAATACCTGCGGAAGTCGTACAACACTTTGTGGATCTTCTAGAGAGAGAATCGGCACATGTGGAGAATAGGATATCAGACTATGAACAGTCTATTAGCAAGTCATATCATGAATAAATGCAGAAGTCGAGCCATACAAGTAGTAATAAAAGCGGGAAATCAGTTCCCCGGCTCGGAGAACAGGCAATGCATTGGACCCCCCCCCCCCCGGGGGCTCAAGGTGAGTACCGATAAGGCGGTAACTGGCCCTGTTGCTAAAGATTTTGATCTTAGTGTTGGTCAACTCCTAGGCACCTAGGAATTCCCCATGGCTGAATTAGCATGGAAATATGTCCCCAGGAACCCTCTTGCCAAACCTGAGTAGGTCACGCTTCTATCAACACAAATGCGGAGATTGCATGACTGGTACATGAAAGAAGTAAATAACGCGGAGAGATGCTAATGGTGAAAGTCAAGACAGGGCATTACTCCCATGCAAACGAGATATGGATTGAGTTTTCAGAAAATATTTGGTTATACAATCAAGACGTACTCGACAAATCTATCGTCATTTGTTATTCCCTGTAAGTGATTTCTTTCTGTAATTTAAGTCTCTAGCTCAGCTCATTCATTGCATGTAATTACCCTCACTATATTCTTTTGTTCGCTATTATGTAGAATGAAGATTTATGAATGCAAAAGAGACGAGGTCTATGGCATTGGGTTCGTTGACCGATATACTGTTAATGAAGTTATGCTAAAAAACCATGTCAAAGACTCAGATAATAACTTGCTAAGGTTTTTGAAGGAACTAAATATCAGAACAGAAATACTATTTCCTTAAAACTTCTAGTGAGTGTTACTATGTTGTACTACAAATTCTATTTTGCTTACTCGATGTTAAGTGTAGTTGATGAGTTATGCATGCCCACTTATATAAAAAAGTGCGCAGGTTCCATTGGATCCCGATAATCATCAGAGTTGACGAGGGAACTGTTGAAACACTGGACTCACTATCTAGAGACCCTACAGAATACACCAGCTTGATTTTGATGCTCGACAAGTAATTTCAATCATTATTGCACTATGTCGGCCTCTTTCGTTCATTTCCTGATATCAAGTAATCAAGTAATTAATAACTCCTTTATTCATTTTCTTTGCCGGGCGGGGTTTGGAAATGGTTCATCAAAGAGGTTGTCTGTGAATGGAAATCGCAACTGAAATGGCGACGGTCCAAGGTAATTAAGTAGTACTAGCTACGTCTACGCAACTCCTCAATTATAGTTTCAATACCATTATCATGCTTGATTATTATCTGATTGAATTCTATTCTTGCAAAGTGCATGAGGCAGGAACATGGGAATAATTTATGTGCATACTACGTTTGCGAGAACATTTAGTTTCTATAGATATGTAAGACAACAACGGGTACGTAAACACTATTTGGATTTTTTTAATCATGATCTAATATATAAACTAATATATTCATATTGATCTATTTTTTTAAGATGCAAGAGATGCAGGATAGGCTCCTACCAAAGAACCGCATACGAGCAATTCAAGAGGAAATGGCGGGATTTTTGCTTGAGCAGGTCATATCTGAAAGCAGAGAATACCATTTCACCTAATGCCTGCATGTAATGATCTGTAAATTGTTGGAGAAAGTGTATATGTGTATATATATGTGTGTGTGTGTGCGTGTGTGTGTATGCATGGTCGTACGAGAAATTATATGGTATATGATTGGCCGTACGAGAAGTTATATTATATATGCATAACGTGTACAATATGTAGTAGCATAACATATGTTTGAAATGAAAAAGAATTAAATGGAAAACACAAAAGAAAAAGGGAAAATAAACCATAAACCCCTAAACCCTTAGTCCCGGTTGGTGTCACCAACCAGGACTAAAGGCCCCCCATCCCCACAACAACAACAACAACAACAACAACAATGTCTCTAGTCCAAACAAGTTAGAGTAGGTTAGAGGTGAAACCCATAAGATCTCGCAACCAACTCATGTCTCTGGCATATGGATAACAAGCTTCCATGCATCCCTGTCCATAGCTAGTTCTTTGGGGATACTCCAATCCTTCATGTCTTACTTAACGGATTTCTCCTATGTTAAATTCGGCCTACCCCAACATCTCTTGACATTCTCCACATGCTTTAGCGGTTCGCTATGCGCTGGAGCTTCTAGAGGCATGCACTGAATATGACCAAATCATCTCAAACGATGTTGGATAAGCTTATCTTCAATTGCTACTACCCCAACTCTATCTCATATATCATCATTCCGGACTCAATCCTTCCTCATGTGGCCACACATCCATCTCAACATACACATCTTCGCTACACCTAACTGTTTAACATGTCGCCTTTTAGTTGGCTAACACTCATTGCCATACAACATTCGGGTTGAACCGCCATCATGTGCACTACAAAAAAATACACTTTCGTGATCATACGTGTTTGTCACAGTAGGTCATGTTTTCTGTCATGCATGTACATCCATGAAAAATTTATGACAGAATCAAGATAGTCATACATGTGTTGTCGTAGAAGTGTTCCATGACATTACAAAAATTATCATCATAGAAATGTCCACTTCCATGACGATAAATCATGCGTCATGGAAGTGCTTTCGTCAAGGGTGACCAACATGTGGCATCCACCGTAACGGGTCGTCGTTAAGCTATCGGGTCCGGTTTTGGATCCGATAACCCGTTAACATCCCGGAGCAATGAGGATTTTCCATGTGTAAAATTGTCATTGGCCGGAGGAAACATGTGTTGACTCACTGTTGGGACAGATGTCATCCATTCATTGGATAGGAGGTGCCTATGATAGGTAGACATGTGGCACGGCCCAATAGAGGCCCATTCCGGTGAAAAGGCCAGGCCTGTCAAAATAAGTGGGCTGGCCCATTAGCGGCCTACTTGAGTCAGGCCCATATGCAAGTACGGCCCATACAACTTACATAGAATCGGCCCATCAAAGGCCCATTATAGATTTGACAATTTTCAGCCCGTCGTCAGTTTAAGCCCGTTAATGGCTTGCTACGTCTTTAGGCCCAATTGCGGCCCGAGATTCTTTCGGCCTGTTAGCAGCCCATCGTTAGTTCCAGCCCGTTAACGGCCCGGGACGTCTTTCGGCCATTTTCCGGCCCATTCTGCAGTTGGGCCAATTCTAGCCCGCTGTGTCTTTAGGCCTATCCTCGGCCCATTCGGTAAATGGGCCAACTCTTAGCCCATTTTGCTCTCGGCCTGTTAACGGCCCACACAACAGTTGGGTCTTTGACTTTAGGTCCATTAGGGGCCCACATTCCGCGGGGCATCATTTCAGCCCAACGCGACTTTCGGCCTATTAAAAGCCTAGTTTGCAAATTGGGCCTCCTCTGGCCCATAACACTTTCGGCCTCTTACTGTCCTGTAAAGTAAAAGGGCCGAGACAAAACTGACATTTATTTCGGCCTGCTAGAGGCCCGCAGGCCATTTCCATTTATACGGCCCTATAGAGCTTTTGGCCTATTAACAGCCTGCTAAGAGCCGTTGTTTCAGTGGGCCACATCATTTGGGATCCACTTAATATTATTTTGACCAGCCCAGTTAAGGACCTCTTTAACTACACATGCTTGTTCGTTTGTATGGCGTCCAGGAAATGTTTGGGCGTGTTGGACATGCCTCTAAAAAACATACACTATACAATAAAAACACTAAGGCATAGAAACATAGAATAATCCTACACTATACAATAAAGAAATTATAGCCGAATATACCCACTGGGCATTATAGTTCGGCACCAGTGATAATAAAGCGTACACAAACAACAAATTACATACACTAGAAAAATAAAGCTCATACATCATGAACGCGCATCAACATAACTTACCATTTGAACTATAATCTCTTCAAAAAATAGGATTGGCCGGATTCAGATAGCAGAAATTTCAGTCTGCAAAATCTCCAATTCCTTCGTGGTTACCTCAGTGTCTTGTTTCATTTTTTGACTCCTGCATCTAATACCTGCATGTCCAGTCTCAACTTGTTGATTGTACGTTGAGAATCATGTACATGTTGTCTTTCCACCTCTAGTTGATGCTCGAGAACATCAGCACATTCCAATTCCAATCCATAATCATTCGGTAACGGCCATGCCACACTGCTCGCAGATCTTTGTGTTGATGTCATTTCATCCTGAAATGTTTATGTAAGTACACATGACTAGGGCAAAAATATAGTTACAACAGTGAAGCGAGCAAGATAGACTATTTGGTACATGGCAAAACAGGACTAACAATAATGTTACATCATGAAGCATAAGCAGGTGATATTTTTTAAAATTATAAAAATGGTAGTCTGTACAGCCTGCATACAGAAATCTCTCTTAGCTCACCAGAGGAGCATGATGTTGGGGCCAAATCCAAAACATAGACAAGTTACAAATTTAGACAACATGTTGCGTATAACTAAGCAAGCAGTTGGGCATTCTGTAGCTCAATTAAAGTCTTAGGGAGCATAATGAATAGCAGAGGGATTCATACAAACCTACTACAGCAAGCAAAACTATGCAACCATTAGCCTAGTATAAACTAGATTGTGAGCGTCATGCAGTAATAGGTTGTTAATAGACTTCAAAGCTTCAGGCACACTTCGCTAGAGTAATTAAATGGTAAGGCCTTTAATTATGTCAACTAATAGTTATACAAGTACCCAACATAGGGCATCATTGTTTTGGCATCTCATTAACTGAGGACAAATAAAGCAATTGAAAAGAGCAAATTAACTATGCCTGAAACAAACAAGGAATTGAACTATTGAGTTGGATGCAGTGACTTACCTTAACTGGTTGAATAGGCTCAGTGCTGCTCCTATTTCTCTTGCAAGGCTCCTTCCTAACATCTTGTACATGGAAATCCTCAATTTATCTTCATTGCACCCCCTCTGCAAGGTGACACAAACTAGTTACTCATCTCTTTGGAAGATAAATATGCATACTTTCCAGTCTGTGAACAACACAAAATGATGAGATTATAACAAAACAACACCACATAATGAAACATTCCACATCTCTTGCACTTGCACACAATGAAATGAGCATTTGCTATGTGTGCACTATGTAAAAACTAGGCATACCTTCGAACTGGATCTCCAGGTACTCTTGGAGAGCCTACTTTAGTGTACAGCCAAACCTTTATGTCACCTATGAGTTAGACAAGCCCCCACTACAGAGCCCTTAGTGTTTAAATCGTTGACTAGAGCTCTGTTAGAGTGTTAGGTTAAGAACAACAAGTAATCAAAGCAAACAGTCCTAGTATGGCTGGCTGATGCAAACAAGCAACATATGTGTGAGTAAATCTTACATACTCCCTCCTTCCATCTACATAGGGCCTAATCGTTTTTCGAGGCTAAATTTGACCAAGTGTTATAGCAATAATATATGACATGCAAGTTACACAAAGCATACCGTCAAATTCGAACGTGAAAGGAGCTTCCAATGATATAATTTTCACATTATACATCTCATGTATTATTAGTCTTATCAATAGTTAAAGGCGGTCTCAAAAAACACATTAGGCCCTATATAGATGGAAGGAGGGAGTATAAAGAAAAGAAGCAAAGAAGGAGGCTTAAAGACCATCACTTGACTGACTAGATTTAAGGGGCATTTAAACATCATGTGCAATGTATGAACTAACATAAACATTGCATATTCCAGACTCTACAATGGAATGCACATGTATTAGGTTATGCCATGTATGATGATTGTTACATCTCCAACAAATCTATAGTTTTTTGATTGTTCCATGCTATTATATTATCTGTTTCGGATGTTTATGGGCTTTATTATACACTTTTATATTATTTTTGGGACTAACCTATTAACCGAAAGCCCAGTGCAAATTGCTCTTTTTTTTGCCTATTTCAGTGTTTCGCAGAAAAGGAATATCAAACGGAATCCAAATGGAATGAAACCTTCGCGAGGATCTTTTTTGTAACAAACGCAATCCAGGAGACTTGGAGTGGATGTCAAGGAAGCAGTGAGGCAGCCACGAGGTAGGGCGGCGTGCCCAGGGGGTCAGGCGCGCCCCCACCCTCGTGGGCCCCTCGCAGCTCCACCGACCTACTTCTTTTGCCTATATGTACTCTTATACCCTGAAAACATCCAGGGAGCCACGAAACCACTTTTCCACCGCTGCAACCTTCTGTACCCGTGAGATCCCATCTGGGGACCTCTTTCGGCGATCTGCCGGAGGGGGATTCGATCGCGGAGGGCTTATACATCAACACCATAGTCTCTCCGATGATGTGTGAGTAGTTTACCACAGACCTTCAGGTCCATAGTTATTAGCTAGATGGCTTCTTCTCTCTCTTTGGATCTCAATACAAAGTTCTCCTCGATGTTCTTGGAGATCTATTCGATGTAATTCTTTTTGCGTTGTGTTTGTCGAGATCCATGAATTGTGGGTTTATGATTAAGATTATCTATGAACAATATTTGATTCTTCTCTGAATTCTTATATGCATGAATTAAGATTATAGAATTGATAAATACTTGTGTTGAAGTTGGCAAGTCCCGTAGCATGCACGTATGGTAAATGTTGTGTGACAAATTTGAAGCATGAGGTGTTCTTTGATTGCTTTCCTTATGAGTGGCAGTCGGGGACGAGCGATGATCTTTTCCTACCAATCTATCCCCCTAGGAGCATGCGCATAGTGCTTGGTTTTGATGACTTGTAGATTTTTGCAATAAGTATATGAGTTCTTTATGACTAATATTGAGTCCATGGATTATACACACTCTCACCCTTCCATCATTGCTAGCCTCTTCGGTATCGTGCATTGCCCTTTCTCACCTCGAGAGTTGGTGAAACCTTCGCCGGTGCATCCAAACCCCGTGATATGATACGCTCTATCACACATAAAACTCCTTATATCTTCCTCAAAATAGCCACCATACCTACCTATTATGGCATTTCCATAGCCATTCCGAGATATTTTGCCATGCAACTTTCCACCGTTCCATTTATTATGACATGCTCCATCATTGTCATATTTCCTTGCATGATCATGCAGTTGACATCGTATTTGTGTCAAAGCCACCTTCATAATTCTTTCATACATTTCACTCTTGATTCATTGCATATCCCGATACACCATCGAAGGCATTCACATAGAGTCATATTTTGTTCTAAGTATCGAACTGTAATTCTTGAGTTGTAAAGTAAATAAAAGTGTGATGATTTTCATTATTAGAGCATTGTACCATGTGAGGAAAATTCTTAGAAAAAGGAGAAAGACCATAAAAAAAGAGGCCCAAAAATGAGAGAAAAAGAGAGAAGGGGCAATGTACTATCCTTTTTCCACACATGTGCTTCAAAGTAGCACCATGATCTTCATGATAGAGAGTCTCTTATGTTGTCACTTTCATATACTAGTGGGAATTTTTCGTTATAGAACTTGGCTTGTATATTCCAACAATGGGCTTCCTCAAATGCCCCAGGTCTTCGTGAGCAAGCAAGTTGGATGCACACCCACTTAGTTACTTTTGTTGAGCTTTCATATATTCATAGATCTAGTGCATCCGTTGCATGGCAATCCCTACTCCTTGCATTGACATCAATTGATGGGCATCTCCATATCCCGTTTGTTAGCTGCGTCAATGCGAGACTTTCTCCCTTTTTGTCTTCTCACACATCCTCCATCATCATATTCTATTCCACCCATAGTGCTATATCCATGGCTCGCGCTCATATATTGCGTGAAAGTTGAATAAGTTTGAAAAGACTAAAGTATGAAACAATTGCTTGGCTTGTCATCAGGGTTGTGCATGATGGGAGCATTTTGTGTGACGAAAATGAAGCATGGCCAAACTATATGACTTTGTAGGGATAAGCTTTATTTGGTAGGACATGATTGCTTGGTTAGCATTGCTTTAAGTATTATTATTTTTATGTCAATATTAAACTTCTATCTAGAATCTTTCGGATCTAAACATACATGCTGCAATAAAGAGAAATACATTGAAAATTATGTTAGGTAGCATCCCACATCAAAAATTCTATTTTTATCATTTACCTACTCGAGGACGAGCATGAATTAAGCTTGGGGATGCTTGATACATCTCCAATGTATCTATAATTTTTTATTGTTTCATGCTATTATATTATCTGTTTTGGATGTTTATGGGCTTTATTATACACTTTTATATTATTTTTGGGACTAACCTATTAACCGAAAGCCCAGTGCAAATTGTTGTTTTTTTGTGCCTATTTCAGTGTTTCGCAGAAAAGGAATATCAAACGGAATCCAAACAGAATGAAACCTTCGCGAGGATCTTTTTTAGAACAAACGCAATCCAGGAGACTTGGAGTGCACGTCAAGGAAGCTGCGAGGCGGCCACGAGGTAGGGCGGCGCGCCCCCACCCTCGTGGGCCCCTTGCAGCTCCACCGGCCTACTTCTTTCGCCTATATATACTCTTATACCCTAAAAACATCTAGGGGAGCCACGAAACCACTTTTCCACCGCTGCAACCTTCTGTACCCATGAGATCCCATCTGGGGACCTTTTTCGGTGATCTGTCGGAGGGGAATTCGATCATGGAGGTTTTCTACATCAACACCATAGCCTCTCCGATGATGTGTGAGTAGTTTACCACGGACCTTCGGGTCCATAGTTATTAGCTAGATGGCTTCTTCTGTCTCTTTGGATCTCAATACAAAGTTCTCCTCAATGTTCTTGGAGATCTATTCGATGTAATTCTTTTTGCAGTGTGTTTTCCGAGATCCGATGAATTGTGGGTTTATGATTAAGATTATCTATGAACAATATTTGATTCTTCTTTGAATTCTTATATGCATGATTTGATATCTTTGCAAGTCTCTTCGAATTATCAGTTTGGTTTGGCCTACTAGATTGATCTTTCTTGCAATGGGAGAAGTTCTTAGCTTTGGCTTCAATCTTGCGGTGCTCGATCCCAGTGACATAGAGGGAACCGACACGCATTGTATTGTTTCCATCGAGTATAAAAAGATGGGGTTTATATCATATTGCTTGAGTTTATCCCTCTACATCATGTCATCTTGCCTAGTGTGTTACTCTGTTCTTATGAACTTAATACTCTAAATGCATGCTGGATAGCGGTTGATGTGTGGAGTAATAGTAGTAGATGCAGAATCGTTTCGGTCAACTTGACACGGACGTGATGCCTATGTTCATGATCATGCCTAGATATCATCATAACTATGCGCTTTTCTATCAATTGCTCGGCAGTAATTTGTTCACCCACTGTAGTATATGCTATCTTGAGAGAAGCCACTAGTGAAACCTATGGCCCCCGGGTCTACTTTACATCATATAAGTTTCCGATCTACAATTCTAGTTTACTATTTATTTTGCAATCTTTACTTTTCAATCTATACAACAAAAATACCAAAAATATTTATCTTATTATCTCTATCAGATCTCACTTTCGTAAGTGACCGTGAAGGGATTGACAACCCCTTTATCGTGTTGGTTGCGAAGTTCTTGTTTGTTTGTGCAAGTACTAGGTTACTTGCGTGTAGTCTCCTACTGGATTGATACCTTGGGTCTCAAAAACTGAGGGAAATACTTACGTTACTTTGCTGCATCACCCTTTCCTCTTCAAGGGAAAACCAACGCATGCTTGAGAGATAGCAATGAAGCCTAAATGTATATTATAGCAGGCAGGAGTGATTCATCATTGCATGCACAATTGAATTGCAGGTTAAGGGCCAGTTATATTCCACCTTTTCAGAGCTTATTGTCAAAATAAGCCATAAAAGATGTAAAGAAGTCATTTTTGAGTTATGGGCTTAGGACTAACTTATTTTGCTTTGGAGGGGGGGGGGGTGTTTCGGGTAGAAGCTCACTAAAAATTGAAGGGAAGGGGAATAGTGAAATGACTCTGTTGTCTGCCTATATTACACTCAAAATGCAACTGCTCACGCCCGCATCACACCTGACCCTCAAGTAAAAAACAAACATGCAAGCATTCATTTCCCTGCCCGCTTGCATCTCCTCTCCCCTTTCCCTCTACTCGATCCCCTACCTGCAGCGCTAGGGTTCCTCCAGCAAGCTGTCATCGGTGGTCCCATCTGGCCTGGTCCTCGACGATGCTCTGTCCAGCTAGGCTACATCCGGGTAGGACCAAATCTCCCCGGTTGCTCCTCCCTCTGGTGCCGCCCCTCATTCTCATGGTCTCCGACAGCTACTCCACTATGGCCCGTCCAACGCACTACTCTGGCGGGCGCCGCACAACTACGGCTGATGCCACACTACGATAGAAGGCACCTTATTCCCCCTCCCCTCCTCCCAGGCCATGGCATTGATGTGTTGTTGAAGGATGAGCTCATCCAACAAGGTGAGGATCTCCTATGATTTTTTGCCAGATTTTCCTTCTGATCCACTATACGATGAATTGCTATGAACTGCTTCTGCTGCTGCTATATGATGCATTGCTATGAGCTGCTCCTGCTGCTGCTATATGATGAATTGCTATGAGCTGCTGCTGCTATATGATGAATTGCTATGAGCTGCTGCTGCTATATGATGAGTTGCTATAAGCTGCTCCTGCTGCTGCTATATGATGAATTGCTATGAGATGCTCCTGCTGCTGCTATATGATGAATTGCTAGGAGATGCTCCTGCTGCTGCTATATGATGAATTGCTATGAGCTGCTCCGGCTGCTATATGATGAATTGCTATGAGCTGCTCCTGCTGCTGCTATATGATGAATTGCTATGAGTTGCTGCTGCTATATGATGAATTGCACACTACTGCTGATGCTGTTGTTGTATGATGAGTTGCTATGAGCTATTGCTGCTATATGATGCATTCAGGTGGTGTTGCTATATGATAATAACCAGCCACTTGGACCATCGAATTTCAATAAATAATTGTTCTTCATTTAAATGTGGGCCATGTGTTCTTCGTTTAAATTAGGCAATGGGATCTCTATGGAAGACATTGACCAAAGTAGATTGTGGCAAGTAGATGGTATCTTTGTATTTGCATTTTGAACAAATAGTGATGGTCTGTTTTCCTATCATATTAATTGCTGCATTGGGTTTAATTTGTGATGTTTGCAAGTCAAATTAATTTTCATATGGGGAGCAAAATGACAAAATATAATGCAATCTAGACTTTTCACTGACCATACCAAAGATAAGCTGAAAAGGAAGTCAATGAAAAGAACTGGTTGGCTTATTACCTGGAGCTTATATTCACAAGTGCTTATTTTCTTAGGATAACTCATAAAATTTGTCCCTAGGAAATTTGGCCGATAGAACTGACATACAAATCACATGTCATGATGATTGCAATGGAGGATTGACCTACCATAGCACACTGTATAGGCTCACCACTGCCTCTCCTTTTTTGCGATGTTCCATGAAATTGCCACATACATCTTGTACTTTTTCATTGTATAACCCCATTTGGAAGTTGACACGGCTAATTTCAGACATCTCTACATGATAATACATTGCATATCCCTTGCGCATATTTAAACCATCAATTAACGATTGTGTGCGTAGCATAAACTAGCCATGACTCTGTGTGCTGGACTAGCAGGCACTCTAAGGGAGCCTAAATGTAGTGCACTAGAATTCCTACATGCCACCTATGATTTTGTGTAATGTACTACCTCTGTTCCTAAATATATGTATTTGTAGAGATTCTAGTATGGACCACATACAGATGTATATTAATGCATTTTCAAGTGTAGATTCACTCATTTTGATCCGTATGTGGCCTATAGTGGAATCTCTAGAAAGACTTATATTTAGGAATGGAGGTACGAGGTAGTATCATGTATGACATCTACATATCTAATTTAGCAGCCAATAGTAGAAATATTGTCTGCACAAAGGGATTACTGGTCAAAAATCCTAGCAAAGCACGCTGGCAGGCACAAAATAATACAAGAGAGAGGGACACACTTACAAGATCATAGCAATGCCTCAGCCCAGGATCTTGGTTGGCCAAGCTGTTAGATCCAGAAGAAACATCATCCTTGTAGTTTTTGACAGCTGCATAACAGGTAACAACGACCTGTTAGTATATTTGAATTACATCGGGCAGGTGATGCAGGATGGGTTTAAAGGTGACAAGTACCTAGGCCGTGGCGGGTGCTTGGCATCTTGCCAGACGGTGGGAATCAGGTTAGAAACATCAAGGGTGATGAAGCTGCGCTGGTTGTCAGGGTCCGGTAAGGAGATCTAGAACCGTCGAGTAGGGTGTTTGTGGAGCGGCTCCGGTAGGGTGTACTATGGTGTGGGCGAAGCGGATATGTGGCCGTGGACGAGGGTGTCGGTGAAGCTGCTCCGGTGGTTGGGTTAAGGATGGTGTCGATGATGTGGATCTGCGGCCGTGGATGAGGGTGCGACGAAGCAGATCTGAGGCCGTGGGCTTGTGAGTTGGCAAAGCGGCCCCGGTAGGGTTGAGAATGGTATAGGCGAAGCTACTCCGGTAGGATTGACGATGGTGTCGGCAAAGCGGCTCTGGTAGAGATGAGGAAGGTGTCAGCTTAGAGTATCAGAGGCCGACGGGGCCGTCGGTGGGGTGGCTCCGAGGGTTGTGGACGAAGCGTCTCTAGTGGGGAGTATGAATGAGCCGTTGCAGATGCGCTACAGTTGACGAGAGTACCACGAACCAGATCCAATGCCATGGACAAGGCCGGCACTGAATGGGATCCTGGACTGATGTGGATGAGCAGTCTACTTGTTTCTAGTGGAGGTGGGAGGGGTAGATGCGGCCGTAGAATCATATCCGGCGAGGTGGACGCCGCTGGCAGTGAATGGGCTCTGGTATGCCGGTGGATGAGTAGTCTAGGGTTTCGAGAGGGGAGGAGTAGAAAGTCTGATGAAGTATAGATGGCGTCATGTAAGATGCTCTCGTGCTATGGAGTTAGTCGTTTTTGTAGGAAGGGGGAGGAAATGGGGGTGCAGTGTGGTGGCGGGAACCGGAAGTTACCAAAGCAGCCCCGACCTATTATGTAGATGACGGCAGTATTGTAACTGTTGTTCTCCGTGCACCAAGGACAAAAGGGGAATTTCGCATGCTAAAGACTAGGTGGCGGAAATTTTAGAAGGAGGCGGGAGATTTTGCCGCCCGCAGGATCATTCATATCAAGTTTCAACTAATTTTGGACCGTGCTAGCAAGAAGGTCATGCAAGACTGTGTACACCGGGCATGCGTCAGCAGTTAATAACTGGTGTGAAGTCCACCCCAGAAAAAAG
Organism: Triticum urartu; assembly: GCF_003073215.2. Lineage (NCBI taxonomy): Eukaryota > Viridiplantae > Streptophyta > Magnoliopsida > Poales > Poaceae > Triticum > Triticum urartu. The sequence goes on along the minus strand of NC_053024.1, from coordinate 216,027,322 downwards.
ACAATAACTCGGGATGATGCGCCGATAACTTGGACGTTCACACAGGCGCGACTAATCGTACGTGTGTAGAGGCACGTTCAAAAAAAGGATCAAACGCTTAGCCTATGTATTTCTCGTGTAAATATATAATTTAGTGCCATTGGTTATTTACTTTAAAAATAATGCATTGACGTGTTAGTGTAGAGGCGCACAAAAAGAAATGGATATTGTAGTCCCACAAAAGAAATGGATATTGTAGTTTGCTACTTAAAAGTGTTACCTCATATGATTACATAGCCTCCATTTCATAAATTGCGTACCCGTTGAATTCATATATGAATATTTCATATATTACTTCATAATAGAACCTTAAATCATCCAAGACTAATGAATTTGAATGCAAGAGTAACAATGGTGCATGTGCATGATAGCTACATTGGTTGTTTGAAGAAACATCACTGTAACTTTGGCATGCACAATCGAAAAGGTATATTTAGATAGAAAAAATGTGATATGTGAGTGTCCAATCTTTATAGCGTTGAATTGATATTGTACCTTTGGCCACGATACGAAGTAGATATTGATTTATGTTCAAGCGATGCACGTCCACGATCGCTAGATAGTGATACATGAATGATTTGTGCAATCTATCTCACACGCATACATATCTCATTTCCCCGTGGGCATCGGAATCACACACGCACACTTCGTGTACTTCTCTCCCTCCGTCAAGGTTAGAATTCGTCTTTATACCTTTCCTACAAGTCTCTCGCACAGAAGCACACACGCTCTCTCTGTCAAACACGCCCACCCCTTTAATTCTGCCCACCCACAGCCACTAATGTCTCAAAGTATAATTATGTCTCTCACACATATGCCTAAGGTTAACTCGAGTTCTGGAACCATATGAATACATACAATGGGATTCCAGCAGAGCACCTTTTGTTTTGACATTTTGCTTTCTCTCTCTCTCTCTCTCACACACACACACACACACACACACACGCGCACGCTTAGACATTGTTTCTCGCTTCATTTTTCCGGCACTTGCATGCACACCATTTGTTTATCTCTGTGATGCTTTAAGTAAGTGTTGCACACATGCTATCTATCTATCCCTTAACATAGATATGTGTCACACAAACTCCTTCTCCCTACTAGCAAGATGTCCATGCTTTGCATGGAACATCATGATGCATTTTATGAGTAGTTTATCTTGTGGGAGAAAAGGATGAACGAGGGAATGCCTTATTTGCAAATATGGAGAGGGGTGTGGGTATCTTTTTGCAAAATTGCCATAGTTTCCTTCCTATCCGTCAGATATAAATCGGATGGCCTATATTGCAGGATGGCAGGAAGACCATCATCACCAACTCTGTTTTTTATAAGAGTAGAGATATGTAAGTGTCACTGCCCCCTCCCCCCACACCCACACACACACACTGTAAGTGCATCTAGTGCCACCCCTAGATGGTTCTGGAGTATTGACGACAAACTTGGTTCAAGGACTAATGTGTTTGTGAGAATTGTAGGATAACACAGGTAGTAGTCCCTCACTGATTCGGTTTACCTACCAGAGATGACCCCGAAAAATGTGTGAAGACATTGAAGACAATGGTGGTCTGTGAGGAGATTCACATTGAAGACTATGACATGAGAAGACATCGCATGAAGACTATGGATTGCAAAGACATAGTTGTTTCGTAGTTTCCTTTTCTTCTTTGTTGAGTCATAGGATCCACCATACTGTTAAGTGGGGTCCAAGTGAACAAAGTCAGAGTGACTGAAGTGATGCTCAACCAAATCCTAAGTCTTCGAGCAAAGACAATGAGAGCAGATCTTATCCACAGCTGGATAAGTCAGCTTTACTTGTAGCTCAAGTCAAGATGTCATGTGTGTTTGAAATCTGACTGTTGGACACGTGTCAGTTCCTTAGTGATCCAGGGTTATTTCGGACAAATCATGTCGGGTTGCCTCCTGGCTATAAATAGCCCACCCCCTACACCATAAATTGGTGGCTGCTCAGAGTTAGTGCACGACTTTTGTCGTTTGAGAGCAACCCACCTCAGAAGCTTTGAGAGAGAAATCCTTGCGAGGACAAAGCCCTAAACACCCAGAGCCAAAGAGTGGTAGGCATCACTGAAGTCTTTCTGTCTGCGTGATCTGAAGACTTGTTACACTTGAGGACTGTGAATCCTCCAGCCGGTTAGGCATCGCGTTCTGAGCATCCAAGAGTCATTGTGGAACGCCGATGAACGAAGTCTGTGAAGGTTTGGAAGTCTCTCTTGAAGACATACCAGAGTGATTGGGCGAGGACTGTGTGTCTTAGCTCAAGGGGAATAAGGTGAAGATGCAGTCTTCTCAGTTGAATCTCAGCCTCCCTAACCAGACATGCAGTTGTCACAGCAACTGGAACTGGTCCAACAAATGCTTGTCCTCACCAAGCAATTGGTTCTATCTCTTACCTCTCTTTACTTACCGTTTGTCTTCGTGAAGTCATTGCCTGCTTGCATGATCTGATTGACTTCACTGTGTGAAGACTGTTGTTGATTGGCTTCACACTATCTTCCATCTTGATCCATACTACCTAGCTGCTGATAATCTTTGTGCTTTCACTTCATTGCTTACTTGACTATGTCTTGTCTATTGTAGTCTACCTTCCGCTGCATATCAATAGGTTCATTTCTACTGTTTGTCTTCAAAGCCCCGTATTTTGAAGACTTTCATAAAAATCGCCTATTCACCCCCCCTCTAGTCGATAACTAGCACTTTCAATTGGTATCAGAGCAAGGTGCTCCCTTGTTCTGTGTGATTCGGTTTAACCACCTGGAGTTTTAGCTATGTCGACTGCAGGGATAATCAAATTCTCCGTTGCGTGCCCTATCTTCGATGGCACTGATTACTCCTACTGGAAGAATAAGATGCACATGCATCTTGAAGCCATTGATGTCGACCTCTGGTATGTCATCAAGAACGGCATTCCCAAGGCCGGTGAAGGAGTCACCCCTACTGATGTCAAGAAGTTCATTCAACTAGATTCTACTACCAAGAACATCATCTGTGGTCATATGACCAAAGGACAGTATGGTCGTGTGAGTGCTCTGGAAACTGCGAAGCTAGTCTGGGACTGGCTCTCCATGGTCAATGAAGGTGTCTCAACCCAGAGAGACTCAAGGATCAGTGTTCTTCACAACCTCTTCAATCGCTTCAAGAGAAATGACAATGAGAATGTTCAGCTGACGTTTGATCGCCTCACTGACATCACAAATGAGCTTCATGCACTCGGCGCCACTGAGATCACCAACCATGAAATCATCAAAACACTCTTGAGATCACTCGACAGCTCATTTGACACCCTGGCTCTGATGATTCAAGAATGCCCTGACTTCAAGACTCTCGATCCGTCTGACATACTTGAGAGGCTCAACACACATGAGTTCCAGCTATTTGAGAGTAGACATATCTATGGTCCCAACTATGGCCGAGCTCGTGCTCTGAAGGCAAAGGCTGTTTCCTCATCTGAAGAAGAATCTGACTGGGGTTCTGAGGATCCTAAAGACATTGGAAAGGAACTTGCCATGCTCATGAAGAAGTTCCAAAGGTTCACCAGGAAGAAAGGCTCCAGACAGTCTTCAAGATCCAGCTCAAGAAATGATGAAGCTTCCTCCCATGAAGAAGAAGAAGAAGAAGAAGAAGAAGACGAAGAAAAAGAAGAGGAAGAAGAAGAGGAAGAAGAAGAAGAAGAAGAAGAAGAAGAAGAAGAAGAAGAAGAAGAAGAAGAAGAAGAAGAAGAAGAAGAAGAAGAAGAAGAAGAAGAGGAAGAAGAAGAAGAAGAAGAAGAAGAAGAAGAAGAAGAAGAAGAAGAAGAGGAAGAAGAGGAAGAATAACAAGAGGAAGAGGAAGAAGAGGAAGAGGAAGAAGAAGAAGAAGAAGAAGAAGAAGAGCAAGGAATATGATTCTGATGAAAAGAGGAAGAAGAAATCCTCAAAGTCTTCTTCCAAGTCTTCGTCGAAGTCTTCATCACACAAGAAGAGATCGTCTAGCAAGGCTCATGCGTTTGTTGGCAAGGAGATGGATTTAGAGGAGGAGTCTGCATCTGAGGAGGTGGAGATGGAGTCTGAAGAGGAATCTGATTCAGGCGTGGCAAGCCTGGCCTTAGCTTCATCATACGTCGCCAAGTCCATCTTCAACACTGAAGACGATGGCCTCTTCACCAACGCTGATGCTAATGATGAGGATGACTCTGCACCCACCTACTGCTTCATGGCACGTGGTGCCAAGGTAAACTGACGCGATGCTCACTATCAAAGATCAAGTGAAGATGACTCTGAATGTAAATCTAAACCTTGCTACAAAACACTTGCTAAAATTGCAACACAACAACAGATTGCTATGGAACATATTCAAAAACTGTTAGACAAAAGCGATGACCTGTTGGACGCGGAAATGACTCGAACTCAGTCCTTAATTGAAGACATTAAAAATCTTCATGTTAAGTAAGAAGAACTTGAAAGTCGTCATGAAACGCTCTCAACTACTCATGAAAACCTCTCCTATGATTATCTTCAAAGGAAGCAAGAGCTTGAGAACTTGAGATCATCTCATGAAGATCTTCAAAAGGAGAATGAATGACTTCGCGCTCAACAGATCAGTTCCGCTTAGGAAGGATTTGAACCACCATGTCTAAAATGCCTTGAGCGTGATAACGCTACTTCTGTTGCTGGATGTTCTACTGCTACTACTATTGCAATATCTTCAACTGTTGATGTGGTAACAAACCCCTCTGCTGAGGATACCACTACTATTGTTGATGAGAATGCCAGGTTGAAGACATTGCTTGATACAGGAATGTACACAAGTCTCAAAGGGCATCAGACACTATGTGATGTCCTCAAGAAACAGATTCTGAACCGAAACCCTAGGAAAGAGGGTGTTGGGTTCAAGAGGAAAATGAACGTTGATGGTTCTTACTGGAAGCCTAAGCAGTACCCCAAAACCACATGGGTTGCTGCAAAGGGACCGTCAGTGGATTCATCTACCTTATCTGTCTTCACTTGTGCTAACCCGATTATCAATGATGAATCCTTTGATGCAAACTATAAACTGTTTAAGAATCAGAATGGTGAAGTGTTTGCCAGGTATATTGGTACTAACTGCAGGAATGGACCACCTTTGAAGAAGATCTGGGTGCCCAAGAGTTGTCTTGAAAATCTTCAGGTGAATGACATCATGACACCACCTAGGAAGAAGACAAACCCCAGACCAAAGGCTTCATATGGTCCAAAGGCTTCATATGGTCCAAAGGCTTCATACAGACAGAGGACTCACCAGAGTCACCCTAACACTAATGTTTTGTAGGGTAACCATACTTAGGCCTATGAATATGAGCGTGTTTCATCAAACCGCCATGTTCATAAGACCAAGAACTATTCTGCCTATTCTTATGAGTATTATTCACTGCAAGACTATTTTCTAGGGCTCCAAAGCCAAAGTTCTCAGATGCTGCACTTAGACTCATTGCTTCGAAGCCACCCCTGAAAATGTGGGTGGTTAAGAAAACTTAACTCTCTTTTGCAAGGAAGGGGCTCCAACCGGAAATCAAAGGCGTCAGATGCTATTGCTGGAGACCTAAAATATCTTGTGGGGCGCAAGATAAAATGCCCAAATGGTATTACTATGTATTTTGTTCCTGAGTCGCTTGCCAATCATCCTATTAGTCCTAACCTAGATCTGAATTTTCATAATCCAATTGCTCGTCAAATGTTTATGCTTCACAATACCCTTCGTGAAGCCTATCCCCCTAACTGCATTGTAGGGTATGACACCAACTGCTTCAGAATGGATTATTGACAGTGGATGCACTAACCACATGACTGGCGATCGAAGTCTTCTCATGGACTCAACCTTACATCCATCTGACAAGAGTCACATCACATTTGCTGACACTGGCAAAAGCAAGGTATTGGGTCTAGGTAGAGTTGCAATCTCAAAGGATCAGCACATGGATAAAGTGATGCTTGTTGAATCCCTTGGTTTCAACTTAATGTCTGTCTCAATGCTTTGTGACTTGAACATGATTTTGATATTTGGAAAATATTGTTGCCTTGTTCTAATGGAATCTGACAAGTGTCTAGTCTTTGAAGGGCACCGAAAAGGTGATCTGTACATGGTAGATTTCTCAGCAGGACCACAGTTGGCCATATGTCTTCTAGCAAAAGCTTCAGAGTGCTGGCTCTGGCATCGGAGGCTAGGGCATGCTGGCATGAGGAACTTGTACACTCTCGCGAAGAAGAAGCATGTCGTAGGCATCGAGGGCATCAAGTTCAAAAAGGATCATCTGTGTGGTGCCTGTGAAGCTGAAGATGACTAGGGCCAAGCATCCTTCGAAGACAATCATGACGACACACGTCCTTTCGAGCTGCTTCACATGGACCTATTCGGCCCTACTCATTACTCCACACTTACTACCACTGCTTGTCTCTATGGGTTCATTATTGTTGATGATTACTCTAGATATACCTGGGTGCATATAATTCTCTACAAGACTGAAGTGCAGGATGTCTTCAGACGATTTGCCAATCGTGCCATGACGAACTATGGCATCAGGATCAAGCACATCAGAAGTGACAACGGCACAGAGTTCAAGAACACCGGCCTCGACACCTATCTTGGTACATTGGGCATCACTCATGAGTTCTCTGCTCCATACACACCTCAGCAGAATGACATCATGGAGCGCAAGAACAGGGCACTCATTGAGATGACTCGGACGATGCTTGATGAGTACAAGACTCCAAGGAAGTTCTGGCCTGAAGCTATTGATACTGCATGCCATGTCAGCAACCGTGTTTATCTTCACAAGCTTCTAAAGAAGACATCATATTAGCTACTAACTGGTAAGAAGCCAAACGTAAGCTACTTCAGAGTATTTGGTGCTAGGTGCTGGATCAAAGATCCGCATCACACTTCAAAATTTGCACCAAAAGCACATGAAGGTTTTATGCTTGGTTACGGAAAGGATTTGCACTCTACAGAGTCTTCAACCTCTTTCACTAAAAAGTGGTTGAAACTGTGGATGTGCAGTTCGATGAAACTAACGGCTCACAAAGAGAGCACTGCCAAATGTGCTAGATGAAGTCTCACCAAGTGAATCCATCAAGCTTATGGGTACTGGATAAATCATACCTTTAGAGGTACAGGTTGAAGAGGAACTTATCATTTCTGCACCAAATCAACCCGAAGACTCTGCTCAGCCTGAAGCCAATGTTGAAGATGAAGACAATGATCTGCAAGAGCAAAATCTTCGTCCAGTTCACCCTCTTGTTGCAAATGAAGTACATATTGAGAAGATAATTGATAGCATCAATGCACCAGGTCCCCTTACTCGTTCAAGAGCGACACAACTAGCAAATTTCTATGGGCACTGTGCATTTGTCTCCATATCTGAACCCAAGAAAGTTGCTGAAGCCTTCATGGAACCTGAATGGATTCATGCTTGTCGATGTTCTAGGAACGGGGGTCCCCAGACTTGCCTGCCTGCAGCCCACGGCGTGGCTCTGTGAGCGGGCCCGTACGGCCCATCTTCACCAACAAGCACTCAAGACCCTCGCGAGGCGGACGACCCAAGACCTCCTCGGGAGCGCCCTCACCAGGCTGGCTCGCGACGGGCGGAGAGTTCAAGGCATGGCAAACCTCGCAAGGTTTCAGTGACATGAGCCATGACGATCAAGATCAGGCGGGCGCCAGGCGGGCGCCAGCGCGCACAGTGTCCTTGTTTCCTCTTTGGTGCTAAGGAAGCAAGCGCAGGCACGGAGTACTGAGGCATCAAGCAAAGGTTTCCATATCAGTGCAACGAGACCAAGACCAGCATGACGGTAAGATGGAGTTCACCATGGAGCCCAAGGCGGCGTCACCACCAGAGCCTTTTGCAGGCGAAGACTGCTTTTGTCAGGATAAGCTGTACTAGTTGTCCCCTTTCAAATTGGCCGTTGTTGGCTCCCTTCCCGCTCAATATTTGGGGAGAGGACCAGGGCCTCTATAAATAGGACTAGCCACCACCATAGCTAGGAGAGGGAAAAGGAGAGATCTGGACAACCACAAGTTCCCCAAGCACAAGAACACCTCTCCTCAGGAGGCTGTTCTTTCCCTTGTACTGTTCATCCTTAACCGGGAGGCAATCCACTACCACCACACTGGAGTAGGGTATTACACCACAACGGTGGCCCGAACCAGTATAAATCTTGTGTCCTTTGTGTTGCAAGTTCGTCGAGTTAGCCCATGAGATCTTAGCGAAGCTAGGAAGTGGATTGTTAGGGGGAGATCTTCGCGTGCACCCTAGTGTTCGAACCTTCAGGGGTTTGCCAGAACCTGAGATCCGACATTTGGTGCACCAGGTAGGGTTGCGCCGAAGCTTCCCTTTCGTCGCTCTGCGTCCCGGTACTTCATCGTCTCCATGGCGGATGCTCGCCACGCTCGTGCTGAGCGTCGAGCTGCCCTCACCGCCCGCATTGCTCAGACGGCTCCCGTCGGCGGGCCACCTCGTCGTTCTCCGTCGCCTGCCACCAACGCCGCCACCGTCCCGGCGGGGAACGAGCAACAAGCATCCTCGTTGCACCCCACGGTGCGGCGGGACGGCCGCACCGCCACTCCATCGCCGACCCCAGCCGGTTCGTCATCCCACGCTCGTTGCGCTCCCATGGACGCGCATGCCGCTCTATGCATGGCGCGCAAGCTCCTGTGCTACCGCCCCATCAATGACCTCTATGAGGACTGGCTCGACCGCATCGCTGAGCTTGTCAGCGCCGCAGGGGGCTCCCCTGCGCCGTCCCTCTCGCTGCCTCGCCCTCCGCCAGACGCGGGCGGCGTGGCCCATGGAGCGCCTCCACCACCTCTACCCCAAGACGGAGTCTTGGCGCCCAGGTGTGCGGCCCCTCGACCGCGAGAAAACGCCCCCGCGCTCCCTGCGCCACCACGGCAAGACCATGTGCCACCTGCGGCGGCGGTCCGCGGACCCCATCAAGGACAAGTTGTCCACCAACGTAGAGTCCCGGTGACCATGGCAGGCTGCCGCGCCTTCACCCCTGAGCTGCGTAGCATTGCTTGGCCGGGCAAGTTCAAGCCGGATCTGCCTCCTCGCTATGACGGCACCCCCAACCCCGTGGAGTTCCTGCAGCTCTACGAGCTGAGCATCGAGGCGGCCAACGGCGACGAGAAAGTCATGGCGAACTGGTTCCCCATGGCTCTCAAGGATGGTGCCCGCTCCTGGCTCTTGAACCTTCCTCCAGGCTTGATCTCCTCCTGGAACGAGATGCGCAACCGTTTCGTCGCCAACTTCCAGGGCACTCAAGACCGCCCACCGGCTGCGGGTGACCTATTCCGCGTCAAGCAACAACCAGGAGAAACCCTCCAGAAGTACATCCAGCGCTTCAACAACGTTCGCCTCAAGATCCCCAAGGTGACGGATGAGGCCATCATTTTCGCGTTCTTCGATGCCGTCCGCGATGTCAAGATGAAGGAGGAGCTCGCCATCCACAAGGAGCTATGCACGTCTCTGGAGCTGTTCAACCTGGCGACCAAGTGCGCAAGAGCAGAGGAGGGGCGCCTCTCCCTCCTCGAGCTCCCGGCTACGGACCTAGAGGAGAAGAAAGCCAAGGCCAAAGACGTGAAGCTCAAGGGAGCAGCCGTACTCATGTCGGAGCCGGACACAAAGCACGGCAGGGACCTGCCATGTCATCCAAGAGCAGCCGACCATTCTGCGCCTTCCATAACCTGCATAGCCAAAACACCAGCGACTGTCAAGAGCTCAGAGCCATTCGAGAAGGACGCTTCGGTCAATGCCCCGAGCGCAACAACCGGGGCTACGGCCGAGGAGGAGGATGTGGTGGCGGACACTGGGATGACCGTGGCCCGCGCCAGGAGTGGCGCGACCGGCCTCGTGAGGACCGCTGGCAGGATCAGCCTCGCGAGGGCGCTTGGAGGGAACAGCCTCGTGAGGATCGTCCTCAGGGCAACGCCGGTCTCCCTCCACTACCGCCACCACCGAGAAGGAATGACGACCACCATCAAGACGAGGGGGCTGGGGGCTTCCAGGAGCCGCATGCCATCGCATGCATCTTGGGCGGAGCTCAAGCCCCAGCCTCACAGCGTATCTTCAAACAGTTTGCTCGTGAAGTGAATGTAGTCATCCCCAAGCTCGAGGCCACGCGCCCGCTCAGATGGTCCCAATGCGCCATCACATTCAGCTCGACAGATCAGCTCAAGTGCGTGGCTACTGTCGGTGTCCTCCCGATGCTCCATTCACCAATCATTAGCAACGTGCAAGTTACCAAGACTCTCATCGATGGCGGCACAGGGCTCAACGTCCTGTCCGTCGACACGTTCGACAACCTCCAAGTGCTGTATGACCAGCTTTAGCCCACCAAGCCTTTCTCAGGACTGACCGACAGCTCCACCACGTCGATAGGTCAGGTCCGCCTCCCAGTCACCTTTGGAGAACGTAACAACTACCGCACCAATCTCATCGACTTCGACGTTGCCCACATCCGTCTGCCATACAATGCCATCCTCGGGTATCTGGCCCTGGCCAAGTTCATGGCAGTGACGCATCACGGCTACAATGTCCTCAAGATGCCAGGAAGCGGCGGGATCATCACGGTCCCCTACGAAGAAAGAGATGCGGTGTGCTCCCTCGAGCGCGCCTTCCAAGCAGCGTCAATCGAAGACCCCGACAACAATGCAGCTCAGTACCCTCCTGAGGTCATCCCCAAGAAGAAGAAGTAGCTACTCCGTGTCGGACCTTAGGAGGGCAGCGTTGCAAGTGGCACCTCGTCAGGATCAGCACCCGCACCAGGGGCGACTCCCTCTGTCACATAGGAAGACGTGCCTGGCGCCCACCTCGGGTAGGGCTCGGGGGCTCTCTTCTGGAGGGCCTCAGACCTTGCCAACGTCACGAGGGAGGCGCTTGGGCACCACTTGGAGGCGTGTTTCGTGGCATGTCTCCCTCAGGAGGACACTGGGCAAGGAGCGCCCGGCGCTTATGAGTTCATCACCAAGGTATCTCAGGAGCTTCAGGAAGCAAGAGCAATACGCGGCAACCGCTGCCCACCTGGCGTTGCTCCCCACCCAAGTGAGGGTGGTGAGCTGTGCGTCTGCATCGACATACCAGGGCTCAACCGAGCCGCATCTCAGGAGCGCTTCTGGCCTTCACATGTTGGGAGCTGCGAAGGTCCACCTCACAGCTATGTTTGTATGCCATTTTTCCTACCAAGCGTGGCTGCTGCCTTCCAGTGCAACCTGTGGAGCGTCATGGCGGGTCAGGAGGCCAGGCACCACGCAGTCCTGGCGGAGATGGCGACGGTCCTCAAGGAACCACCTGGACCCCCAGAGCCTCCCGAGGCTCAGGGCCCCGGTGGCTCGTGAGGGGCAACCCCTTCGCCGCGTACCCTCAGCTGCCTCAACACCCCTTCATCAACGGAACCAGGTGACACTTTCCAAGTTCATTTAGCTGGGAGCGCCCAGGGGGCTGCATTATTCCCAGGCCGCGTGGGTCCGTCCCTGTGGCATGTATCCCTTCTTTTTTATGTCTTCAGCTTACCTTGCTGGGGGCGCCCCTCGGGCTGCATCATCCCCAAGCCACTCGGGCTGGACCCAGTGGCGCGTGTCGTTCATGCATTTACCTGAGCTAGTTTGCCTTCCGTGCTTAATCTATCTATGATTATCACCTGCTTGAATGTCGCCCACCGCAGGAGCCATGCGCCGGTCGTCTTTCTTCAGGACTCTTCACGTGAGAGGGTTAGGCACGGCGTTTGTGCTCGGGTCTGTCCCTGCAGCGTCGATAAATCCAATGGCTGAACTCTGTCTGGCGTGCTGGCCCCGTTCAAGTCACCTCCTGGGTCGTTGGTGCTTGTCTTTCTCACGCAATAACCTCAGGAGATTCGTTCAGCGCAGGTTGTCTGACCACCTCGCAGGACCAAGACAGCGAACAAGAATCAAGACTAGGCACAACCCACCTTGAGGTAGGGCCTCGTGAGTCCCGCGCTGGCTCACGAGTGCCCAGACACATCTCGTCTAGTGTAACACCCACGATGCGGCTATATCTCCCATGTGTCGGAGCATGACTTAGAGGCATAACTGCATGGTAGGCATGTCGCAACAGGGGTAATCTTTACACATCCCATGTACTGAATAAGAAAGGGATAAGGAGTTGGCTTACAATCGCCACTTCACAAAATACATAAATATACCATACATCATCCAGAATACAATCAAGGCCCGACTACGGAACCAAATAAAGAAAGACAACCCCAAATGCTAGATCCCCGATCGCCCCAACTGGGCTCCTCTACTGATCATACGAAAAAGACACGTAGTAACGGCCAGAATCCTCGTCGAACTCCCACTTGAGTTCGGTAGCATCCCCTGCACTGGCATCATCGGCACCTGCATCTGTTTTGGAAGTATCTGTGAGTCATGGGGACTCAGCAATCTCACACCCTCGCGATCAAGACTATTTAAGCTTAAAGGTAGGAAAGGGTAGTGAGGTGGAGCTGCAGCAAGCACTAGCATATATGGTGGTTAACTTACGCAAAAGAGAGCGAGAAGAGAAGCAAAGCACGGTCGAGAAGCTAATAATGATCAAGAAGTGATTGTGAAGCTACTTACGTTCAAGCATAACACGAGACCGTGTTCTCTTCCCGGACTCCACCGAAAAGAGACCATCACGGCTACACACGCGGTTGATTCATTTTAATTAAATTAAGTTTCAAGTTTTCTACAACCGGATATTAACAAATTCTCATTTGCCCATAACCACGGGCACGACTTTCGAAAGTTGAAAACCCTGCAGGGGTGTCCCAACTTAGCCCATCACAAGTTCTCACGGTCAATGAAGGATATTCCTGCTCCTAGGAAGACCCGATCAGACTCGGAATCCTGGTTACAAGACATTTCGACAATGGTAAAACAAGACCAGCAAAGCCGCCCGAATGTGCTAACAAATCCTGATAGGAGCTGCACATATCTCGTTCTCAGGGCACACCGGATGAGCCAGATGTCGGGTTGGCATAGACCCTGGTTGCCCAGGGGGCGTCGGACATCGCTCAGGTTGGACCAACACTTAGAGAAGCACTGGCCCGGGGGTTTAAAATAAAGATGACCCTTGAGTCCGCGAAACCCAAGGGAAAAGGCTTATGTGGCAAATGGTAAAACCAAGGTTGGGCCTTGCTGGAGGAGTTTTATTCAAGGCGAACTATCAAGGGGTTCCCATAACACCCAACCGCGTAAGGAACACAAAATCAAGGAACATAACACCGATATGATGGAAACTAGGGCGGCAAGAGTGGAACAAAACACCAGGCATAAGGCCGAGCCTTCCACCCTTTACCAAGTATATAGGTGCATTTAAGTAAACAAGATATAATAATGATATCCCAATAATAAACATGTTCCAACAAGGAACAAACTCCATCTTCACCTGCAACAAGCAACACTATAAGAGGGGCTGAGCAAAGCGGTAACATAGCCAAACAACGGTTTGCTAGGAAAGGTGGGTTAGAGGCTTGACATGGCAATATGGGAGGCATGTTATAGCAAGTGGTAGGTATCGCGGCATAGCAAAAGAGTGAACAACTAGCAAGCAAAGATAGAAGTGATTTTGAGGTTATGGTCATCTTGCCTGCAAAGTTCTCCGAGTTGACGAAAGCTTGATCCTCATAAGCGTACTCAACGGGTTCCTCGATCACGTACTCGTCTCCTGGCTGTACCCAAAGCAAGAACACAAGCAAAGGACCAACAATCAATCACGAAGCAATGCGCAAGTAACATGATGCAAAACATGGCATGATATGCGAGATGTGATATGCAATGCATATGCGGGCTCCAGAAGGAAAAGATTCATCAAGGCATCAACTTGGCAAACCAAGTGCACCGCTAGAAAGATGAGTTGATTTTGGTCGAAATCGATATAAATATCACCGGAATCGGATGCACGGTTTGCAAATGGCAAGCAAAACAAGAATGGCACAATTCTGCGATTAATAGCACGATGCCATCTAGAATGCAACTAGAAACTAAGCTACTGCACTCCAACATAACAACAAAGCACATGGAAGTGATCTACTCAAGATGCTTAACAAAATATGAACACTGAGCTACGGCTAAAACACACTAGAACAGGTTCAAACAAGCATGGAAAAAGTGCAAAAGATATCAGCTTCACAGACTTTGTGAAAATACTAACATGTCAGGAATTAACATCAGGAAGCCAGGTTTAGAGCAAGCAAACAACATGCTACAGAACCAGAACATAGCAAACAAAGGCATGGCATTAATCTACTCAAAGCATAGAATAAAGGTCCCTTACTGACCATGAGCCAAAAGGGCACAACAAATACGATGGCACCCATGTAAACATAGCAAGTTTCGTTAACAGATTCAGACTTGGCAGAAAACTGAGCATGGCATATACTGAATAATCAAGGCATCTTTGTGAGCTCGATTCACTCACCACAAGACATTGCATGACAAACTAAGCATATCAACAGCAAGATGACATTTTCATAAGGTTAACCATGGCAAGAACTAGTTTATAGCATGCTTGGATCAACTACAACAACCATGGCAAAATTGATTAACATGTAAACAATCTGCCAGGAACATTTTATAGAAAAAGTAGAGCAAGATTAAGTCATGCTAGGGCACTCCATAAATGCAAACATGGGCATAGATGGATATAGCATAACCACATGTCAAAATCATCCTTACTGAAGATACTCAAAACAAGCATGGATCACTCTATAGCATCATGGTTACATGGCATAAAAATAATAGTAGGAAAATGACTTAGTGAAATCCTAAGTCCCTAAAATCAGCAATATCACAAAGGCTACTTTGCATGCTTGTGCTAGTCACCACAAAGATCACAAAAATACATGGCATACACCCCTGTAAATATGGCATGGCATAGTCCAAAACATGTGTAGAGCTCATGTTCACAAGAAGCACACAACAAATGTGGCAAAAATGAAAAATCATCATACTCTGCTAAGAATCAGCACCTAATAATTTACAGCACTCTTGCATCCACGATTTGGGCATAAAGATGGGCTCAAACAAGCATGTCACAAAGGAACAAAATGAAGATCACATCATGATGAACACTTTGATATATTGCACGCACAAAACAGAGCAGCACACATAAAGTTATGGCATGATGAACAAGGCCTGAATATGTTTCAGAGGTAAAGACCTAGTGGAAAATTACCCCTCCAGACTGGATCTAGGGTTTCGTGGCGCGGAAAACGAGGATCGCTGGAAAATGCTGGCCGAAGTTGGAGGTCGCCGGAGTTGCGGGACTTGCCGGAACCGGGCTGCAGGGTTGTCGGAGTTGCGACGCGGAGGCGGGGCGACGCCGGGGCAAGGCGGCGGTGGTGCGCCGGTGGAAGCGGGTGGCCGAGGAGTGCGGCGCCGGCGGGAAGCGGGCGGCGGAGGAAGGCGTGGGGCTGCGCAGGTCCTTGCGGTCGGCGGCGGTGACGGGCCCCGCGGGCCGGATCTGGGCCGCGCGGGCCCGCAGCGGCGCGCGGTAGGAACGGTGGCGACGGGGACACGTGGCGGGCGCCGATTCACCGGGCGGCGGCGGCGGATCCTGTCCGGCGAGGCCGGACGTGTCCGGTGGCGGTGGGGGAGGATTTTTTTTATGGTTTCGCCCGAAATTTGGAGAGGGTGCACCTATTTATACCTAGAAGGAGGTGGGAGTGTCCAAATGAGGTGTAGTTTTCGACCACTCGCTCGTGATCCGACGGCGGAGGACATGGGATAGGTTTGGAAGGGTTATTGGGCCGTTTTGGAGGGGTGTTGGGCTGCAACACACATGAGGCCTTTACGGTCCCCTGGTTAACCGTTGGAGTATCAAACATACTCCAAATGGAACGAAACTTGACAGGCGGTCTACCGGTGGTGTACCAAGGCCGCTTGGCAAATCTCGGCCCATTCCGAGAAAGTTTAACACCCGCTCACGAAAAGAGGCAAAAGGGGGCGCCGAAGGACGTAGGAGTGTCGGATTGCAAAACGGACAACGGGGAAAATGCTCGGATGCATGAGACGAACACGTATGCAAATGAGATGCACATGATGACATGATATATAATGCATGACATGGACAAAATGCAAAACAAAGACAAAACCCAACCACGAAGGGAAAATCATAACTTAGAGCCGAAAATGTCAAGAGTTGGAGTACAAATATGGTAAGTTACATTCGGGGTGTTACAACACTCCACCACTACGAAAGGATCTAGTCCCAAGATCTAGGACTTAAAGAACTCCGGATATTCGGAACGGAGGTGGTCCTCGCGTTCCCAGGTGGCTTCTCAGTCGGAATGGTGTGGCCACTTCACTTGCAGGAATTTGATAGACTTGTTGCGAGTCTTGCGCTCAGTTTCTTCAAGAATAGCCACAGGATGCTCTTGATAAGACAGGTCTTCTTGGAGATCAATCTCTTCAAAGTTGATGGTGCGCTCAGGCATCTTGAAGCACTTGCGAAGCTGTGACACGTGAAACACGTCATGCACGTTTGCAAAGTTGGACGGAAGTTCAAGTTGATAGGCGAGATCGCCTCTTTTGCCAATGATCTTGAAAGGACCCACGTATCTAGGGGCAAGCTTCCCTTTGATACCAAAGTGACGAGTACCTTTCATTGGAGAGACACGGAGGTAGACCTGGTCTCCGATCTCGAAAGCCGAGTCATGATGCTTTCTGTCATAGTAACTCTTCTGGCGTGATTGCGAAGCTTTGAGATTTTCACGGATGACTTTGCACATTTCTTCAGTTTCTGTGATTAAGTCATTGCCAAGAAGTTGGCGTTCACCAGTCTCTGACCAATTAAGAGGAGTTCGACACTTTCTGCCATAGAGAATCTTGAATGGGGCCTTGCTCGAGCTTGCTTGGAAGCTGTTGTTTGTAGGAGAACTCGGCATATGGAAGGCAATCTTCCCACTTCATACCGAAAGAAATGACACAAGCCCTGACCATATCTTTAAGAATTTGATTGACTCGCTCGACTTGTCCACTAGTTTGAGGATGAAAGGCTGTGCTAAAGCGAATGTTGGTTCCCATGGCCTTCTGAAAGGAGTCCTAGAACTTAGAAGTAAAGATGCTTCCACGATCTCAAGATATCAACTCCAGAATGCCGTGCAAGGAGACAATCCTGGGGGTGTATAGCTCTGCCAGCTGAGCTGCTGTGATAGATTCTTTGATAGGAAGAAAATGAACCACTTTTGTAAGCTTGTCGATGACAACAAAGATAGCATCATTGCCACGCTTGGACTTGGGAAATCCAATCACGAAGTCCATCTTAATATGGTCAAACTTCCATTCTGGAATAGCAAGAGGTTGGAGGAGACCAGCTGGCCGTTGGTGTTCTGCTTTCACTCTTCTGCAGACATCACATTCATTCACGAACTGAGCAATTTCTCGCTTCATTCGAGTCCCCCAATACGACTGCTTGAGGTCATGGTACATCTTCGTACTTCCAGGATGAATGGATAGGAGGGAATTGTGAGCCTCGTTCATAATGACTTTCCGAAGATCACACTTAGGAACCACAATTCGATCCTTGAAGAAAAGAGTATCTTTGTCATCAAGGAGATATCACTTATACTTGGGTTGGCTCTTGGCAATCCCATTTTTCACCTTCTTAACCATGGCATCAAGAAGTTGTGCCTCGCTAATTTGATCTTCCAAAGTGGGAGAGACTTGAAGGTTGGCAAGGAAGCCTTGAGGAACAACTTGGAGATTTAGTTTACGAAAAGCTTCACAAAGGTCCGGTTGGAAGGGCCTGAGAATTAGGCTGTTGCAGTAAGCCTTCCTGCTCAAAGCATCTACAATGACCTTGGCCTTGCCTGGAGTATATTCAATACTCGGATTATACTCTTGAATCATTTCGACCCAACGAGTCTGCCTGAGGTTGAGGTTGGGCTGAGTGAAGATGTACTTGAGGCTCTTATGATCAGTGAAGATGTCCACTTTTCTTCCCAACAAGAGATGTCTCCATGTTAAAAGAGCATGGACAACTGCCGCCAACTCGAGGTCATGAGTGGGGTAGTTCTTTTCGTTGGGCTTCAATTGGCGACAGGTATAGGCCACAACTTTCTTCTCTTGCATTAACACAGCACCGAGACCTTGCAGGGAGGCATCACAGAAAACTTCGAATGGTTTGGATTCATTAGGAGTCGGAACTGGAGCTGTGACTAACTTCTCTTTGAGGGTGTTGAAGGCCATGTCACATTCAGGCATCCAGACATACTTGACATGCTTCTAGAGGAGGTTGGAAAGAGGCTTTGCAATCTTAGAGAAATTCTCAACGAATCTTCGACAATAGCTTGCAAGCCCAAGAAAGCCGCGGAGCTGCTTGAAATTATGAGGCGGTTCCCAATTCACAATTGCAGACACCTTCTCAGGATTAACAAAAATGCCCTTGGCGGAGATGATATGGCCAAGGTAGAGAACCTCATCGAGCCAAAACTCACACTTTGAAAACTTCGCATAGAACTGATGTTCTCTGAGTTTGTCCGGCACCAATCTCAAATGCTTGGCATGATCCTCCTTGTTCTTGGAAAAGACCAATATATCATCGAGATATACCAAGACGAAATCATTTGTGTAAGAGTTGAAGATGAAGTTCATCATGCGAGAGAACGTTGGAGGAGCATTGACAAGGCCGAAAGACATGACAGTATATTCATAAGAACCATAGCTTGTTATGAATGTTGTCTTGGGGATATCTTGTTCACGAATGTGAATCTGATGATAACCCATACGGAGGTCAAGATGGAGAAAACTTGAGCACCTTTAAGTTGCTCGAATAGCTCATTGATGCTGGGAAGTGGGTACTTGTTCTTTATTGTCTTCTTGTGCAATGAACGGTAGTCAACACAAAGTCGGTCCGTTCCATCCTTCTTCATGACAAAAAGAACACTACAACCCCATGGAGAAGAACCCAGTCTGATCAGACCCATATGCTCTTGTTCATCGAGTTGTTTCTTCAGCTCCTTCAACCCTTCTGGTCCAAGCTTGTAAGGACATTTGCAAACAGGTTCCGTTCCAGGCTCAAGATCGATAACGAATTCAACTGGCCGGTGAGGAGGCATTCCTGGAAGCTCTTCTGGAAAGACGTCTTGATATTCACAAACTACCAGAATCTGAGAGATGGCATCCAACTCTCCCTTATCGTTGAGAGAAAACAGTCGAATGGTATCATCACGAGCGGCATAGATGATCACATCCTTAGACGAGTGTGTCAATTGAATCTGCCTGGCAGCATAATCAAGCTGAGCCTTGTGCTTAGAAAGCCAGTCCATGCCGAGAATTAGACCGATATCCGAGTTACCAAGAACAATTGGAGAGGACAGAAATTTATAGTTGCCCATCTTGATAGAAACATTTGGAACCATAGAGCTTGCATTCATGAATTTACCCAGAGAGACAACTGATAACTGCCTAGGTAAATCTTGGAAAAGCAACTCATGCTTAGATGCAAATGGTCTTGAAATGAAACAATGCGATGCACCAGTATCAAAAAGGACTTTTGCAGGAATATCGTTAATAGGAAGATTACCCATGATCACTTCTGAAGAGTCCTCTGCCTGAGCTGCGTTCATCATGTTGACCTTTGCAGACTTCAGATTATGCTTGACCACTGCATTGCTCGCAGATCTCACAAGAGGAGGAGGCGGAAGGCGCCTTTGGTCGAAGCATTTGTTTGCATAGTGCCCTTTCTGCTGACACTTGTTGCAAGTAACCTATGAGAGCGGATGGTGATAAGGAGCACTTGACCTTGGAGCATGAGACCGCGCTTTGTTCTGATAGCCTGGGTTGGGTGGGTGGGAAGATCCATTGCCACCTTTACTCTTCTGTTGTTAAGGCTGACGGAACGGAGGAGGAGGCAACCAAAACTTCTATTGCTTAGCTGCCACTTGAGTTGAAGAAGAAGAAGAAGGAGATGCATCCCTGACTCTCTTCTTAGAAGCATCGCACTTGAGCTGAGCGGCCTCTTTCTTAGTGCCATGTTGTAGAATTCATCACACTTGGTCGGCTCAGAAAGCACAAGAGCTAATTGCAGATCTTCTCTGAGGCCACCTCTGAATTGATAAATCATGCTCTTCTCATCAGGGACGTCTTGTTTAGAGAAGCGAGCGAGCCTCTGAAACAGGATGTTGTATTGGTAAACAGACATGCTGCCTTGCTTGAGATTGCGGAACTCCTTGCGCTTACTCTCAGCAACACTTTGTGGAATGTGGTGAGCTTTGAAGTCTCGGCGGAAATCATCCCAGGTAATCACACGACCTCCTCTGGAATCCTTGTATTGTTGATACCACTCAGCAGCTTGGTCTTTGAGTTGGAACGAAGCAAACTTGACAAAGTCCTCAGACCTGACATTGCTACACTCAAAATGTTTGTAGATATCCACGAGCCAGTCATCGGCGTCTGTGGCCTCGACACAGTTGCTGAAGGACCTTGGCTGGTTTGCGAGGAACTGACTGAGCGTAGCAAACTGGGGCTGATTGTTGCCTTGGCCTTGATTTCCTTGGTTGCGCTCTTGCAAGAGTTGCAAAAGCATCTGAGTGTTGGCGTTGGTGGCGGCCATGACAGCTTTCCATGCCTCCGGAGGTGGAGGTGGTGGAGGTGGTGGCGGAGGTTCCGGATTCTGACGCGTTGGAGGAGCCATCCTGAAGAGGTTGACATCCGTTAGCATCTTAAAAGACATATATTCAAGCTGAATCAATGGATAGAAATTGCAACATATAGCCTTAAGATTCGAACAAGAATGAACGAATGAATTCCAAAGTAAATCATCACACTTCCATAAATTGAGAAGCCACTTAGAAAAAAGGTAGAAGAATAAAGCAACAAGGTACGGATATGAACAAATAATTGGTAAGGATTACCCAATCACAAACCAAGTATATGCGGGAAGAAATACTAGAGCTACATGAATTCCCACCTATAAAACTCCCAAAACTTTCTGGTTATGCAATCAGGTGTTGGGGATACAGGGGAAGCATAATATCTCACCCAAAACTAGGAAATCCTACATCCAGTTGTATCCATCCTTCAACACATAACCAAGAAACCTTCGGAAATCATTTACCTCAACCTTCGAAAAGCATCCGTTATACGAGTTATGGCAATACTCCCGAACTCCCGCCCCTGTAGTGGGTGGCGTCGAGGTTATCTCACCAACAACTGCATAAAGGAGATTTTCGATGTCGGCGAACTCAGGTATTCCAGAATTGCAACGATAAAATTGTGACGACAACACCTCAGAGCTCAACTCCCCGGGACACTGCCACAACCCCAAAATGTCAGGAGGCACCAGGAACAATGTTCTCGTCACAAAACCATCGGAACAATTCCAAGATACCCGCGTGATCCTAAAAAAATCATGAAATTTGAGGAGAGAAGAGTCAAAACTCTACGTTAGGAGGCCTCACCAGAGCGACGAAGGGACTGAGGAGTAAAAAGAATCCTACTCTCCAATATATATAATCCTAAGACTCAAAACATTTTCTTCTAGACTCAACAACGTCAGCGATTCGATCAAGCAGGGGCTCCTATGTAACACCCCGGATATGATTTACCCAATTTGTACTCCAACTCTTGCCATTTCCGGCCTTAAGTTATTTTATTTTCTCGGGTTCGGGTCTTTGTCTCCGTGTGTTGTTATCGTTGTCATGCATCTCTTATCATGTCATCATGTGCATTGCATTTGCATACGTGTTCATCTCATGCATTCAAGCTTTTTCCCCGTTGTCCGTTTCGCATTCTGGCACTTCGTTCTCCTCCGGTTGTCATTTCTACCTTTCTTTCATGTGTGGGGATTAACCATTTCCGGATAGGACCGAGACTTGCCAAGCGGCCTTGGTTTACTACCGGTAGACCGCCTGTCAAGTTTCGTATAATTTGGACTTCGTTTGATACTCCAACGGTTAACCCAGGGACCGAAAAGGCCTCGTGTGTGTTGCAGCCCAACACCCCTCCAAGTTGGCCCAAAACCCACCAACACCTTCTCCATCATCTACAGCGTTCGATCACGATCGCGTGGCTGAAAACCGCACCTCATTTGGACTCCCCTAGCTCCCTCTACCTCTATAAATAGAACCCCATTTCCAATTCCCGGATCTTCTCCCCCCTAACCCTAAAAATCGGATCTCCGCCGCCGCCAGACACGTCCGGACGGAGCCGGACGCGTCCGGATCCGCCACCGCCAACCGCCGCCTGCCACGTGGCGCGCCGCCACCCGTGCCCGCTCCGGACCGCTCCGGCCCGGGGAGAGCCCCCGAGGCCCGAGCCGCCCGCCGCCCGATCCCGCCTCCACCGGCTCCCGGCCGCCCTTCTCCTCCATCTCCGGCCGCTCGGGCCACCGCACCGCCATCGCCGGACCGCGCCGCTCCGGTCGCTGTCTCGCCGAGTCGCCCCGGCCGCCGCCGGCCAACTCCGTCGCCGCGTCGCACCGCGCCGGTCGCCGCATCGCCGCACCGCGCCCCTCGCCGGCGGAGCCGAGCTCCACCCCGGCCACCTCGCCGCCTCCCCGAGCTCCGGCCACCTCGGCTTCTTCTCCGGCGAACAGCTCCGGTGACCTCGGGAGACGTGCCAGATCTGAGATCTAAAATCTCGAGGGTTGACTTTTTGCCCGAAACCCTAGTTCATATGCTCCTGTTCATCGCATCGTAACTCCTCATTGGTAGCTCCGTTTTGGGCATATAGCATATCAAAATGTTCGCCTCAGAGAGCGCATCATTTCATTCCATTGCATCACTTTCATTTGAGCTCATCTTGACGCCAGAAATGCTGTTAGAAGAGTTCTACTTGAGATAATTGTCCGATCTGCTGCTCCATTTAGATATTTGTCATTTTTGCCATGATTATTGTGTGCATGATATGCCCATGAGCTCTACATATGTTTTGTTAAGGGTTTTGCCATCTTTCCAGAGGTGCAACCCATGTATTTTTGTGATGTGTGTGGTGTCTAGC
Source organism: Triticum urartu (assembly GCF_003073215.2). Lineage (NCBI taxonomy): Eukaryota > Viridiplantae > Streptophyta > Magnoliopsida > Poales > Poaceae > Triticum > Triticum urartu. The sequence goes on along the minus strand of NC_053024.1, from coordinate 216,004,318 downwards.
ACAAGCTTGCAAAGTGAGGCACTTGGTAATGCTGATTTCAGGGACTTAGCATTTCCACTAAGTCTTTGAGCTGTTTATCTCATATGGCCATATGTTCATGTTGTTTCCTAGTGACCCGTGCCTCTTTTGAGGATGATTAGTAAGGATGTTTTTTTAATCTTGTAGTGCTCTATCCATCCATGCCTTTGTTTGCAATTATGGAGCACCCTAGCTTGAGTCAATCGAGCTCTACTTTTGTCATTTCGTGAATCTGGGCAGATTGTCTACTTGTTAGCGATTTTGCCGATGATGTTGTAGTTGGTCCGTGCATGCTATGTTATTGTTCTTGCCATGTATAGCTTGAATTTTTTGTATTCTTGATGGATGTACGCTTAGTTTGTCATGACTTGCTCTGTAGTGGGTGCATCGAGCTCGTAAACATGCCTACTTGATATCTGTTTCAGCACGCTCCAGTTTTCACTAAGTCTGAGAACTGATTATGTTTTTGCCATGTTCACATGCTTGCAATTGTATTTTCTGATCTCTTTTGGCTCAAGGTCACTAAGGGACTTTTGTTAAGCTCTTTGAGTAGCTCCATGCCATGCTTTACTTTGCCATCTTCAGGTCCTGTAGCATGTAGTTTTGTTGCTCCAAAGAGTGCTATCTGATCTGAAATTCCAGACAAGTGTTAATTTCACTAAGTCTGAGATCTGTTTGTCATATGCATTTTTGCCATGCTTGTTTGAACCTGTTAATGGATGAATTGGCCGTAGCTCAGTGCTAGACTTTTGTTAAGCATCATGAATGCATGCATGCCATGTATTTTGTTGTCATGTTTGGGTGATGTAGCATGTTCATCTTGTTGCATTTAGATGGCTACTTGCTGTAAATTGCAGAACATGGTCATATTTGAATTGCTTGCCATTTTCAAACCATAGCTCCAATTTTGGCGTTCTTTATATCGTTTTCAAGCGATTTCATCTCATCTTTCCAGTGGCACACTTGGATTCCCAATTTGAGGCCAGGGTCATGCGTTCCTTGTCAAATCTTGCATATGCATCCCGCATCGCATCCCGCATAGCATACCATCTTTGCATCATATTGTTTGAGCTTTGCACGTGGTTGATTGTTCCGTTTGCTTGTTTGTCTTGTTTGGGTAGAGCCGGGAGACAAGTTCGCTAACGGGGAGCCCGTTGAGTTTGCTTTTGAGGATCCAGTCAACTCTGACAACTTTGCAGGCAAGATGATCATACCCTCGAAATCACTACTATCTTTGCTATGCTAGATTGCTCGCTCTTTTGCTATGCCAATGCTACGATGCCTACCACTTGCTTTCAAGCCTCCCAAATTGCCATGTCAAACCTCTAACCCACCATGTCCTAGCAAACCGTTGATTGGCTATGTTACCGCTTTGCTCAACCCCTCTTATAGCGTTGCTAGTTGCAGGTGAAGATTGGAGACCGTTCCTTGTTGGAACATTATTTACTTGTTGGGATATCATTATATTGCCATGTTATCTTAATGCATCTATATACTTGGTAAAGGGTGGAAGGCTCGGCCTCTCGTCTAGTGTTTTGTTCCACTCTTGCCGCCCTAGTTTCCGTCATATCGGTGTTATGTTCCTGGATTTTGCGTTCCTTACGCGGTTGGGTTATAATGGGAACCCCTTGATAGTTCGCCTTGATTAAAGCTTTTCCAGCAATGCCCAACCTTGGTTTTACCTTTTGCCACCTAGTCTTTTTTTCCCTTGGGTTTCCGGAGCCCGAGGGTCATCTTATTAAACCCCCCCGGGCCAGTGCTCCTCTGAGTGTTGGTCCAACCCGTCAGCCGCCGGTGGCTACCAGGGGCAACTCTGGGCTGGCCTACCGGAAGTTTAGACAATCTGAGTGTGCCCTGAGAACGAGATATGTGCATCTCCTATCAGGATTTGTCGGCACATTCGGGTGGTGTTGCTGGACTTGTTTTAACCTGTCGAAGTGTCTTGAAGAACCGAGGTACCAAGTCTGATCGGAACGTCTCGGGAGGAGGTCTGTTCCTTCATTGACCGTGAGAGCTTGTCATGGGCTAAGTTGGGACTCCCCTGCAGGGATTTGAACTTTCAAAAGCCGTGCCCGCGGTTATGGGCAGATGGGAATTTGTTAATGTCTGGTTGTAGATAACTTGAACCTTAACTTAATTAAAATGAATCAACTGAGTGTGTTACCGTGATGGCCTCTTCTCGGTGGAGTCCGGGAAGTGGACACGGTGTTGGAGTAATGCTTGCGTAGGTTGCTCTCTAGTTTCTCGCTCGTGCCTTGCCTCCTCTTCTCGCTCTCTCTTGCGAACAGGATAGCCACCATATATGCTAGCCGCTTGCTGCAGCTCCACTTATTTACCTTGCCTTGCCTATTAAGCTTAAATAGTCTTGATCGCGAGGGTGCGAGATTGCTGAGTCCCTGTGGCTCACAGATTACTTCCAAACCAGATGCAGGGCCTGATGATTCCGCTCCAGGTGACGCGCTTGAGCTCAAGTGGGAGTTCGACGAGGACTCTCAACGATACTATGTTTCCTTTCCTGATGATCAGTAGTGGTGCCCAGTTGGGGTGATCGGGACCGTGTCGCATGTTGGGTTATCTTTAATTTTGGCGCCGTAGTCGGGCCATGAGTGTTTGAATGATGTAATGTTATTTATGTACTTTATTTACGTGGCGAGTGTAAGCCAACTATGTTATCTCCCCTTTTGTTATCTATATTACATGGGATGTTGTCAAGATTGCCTAACTTGCGACATATGCCTTCAATGCGATTATGTCTCTAAGTTGTTCCTCGACACGTGGGAGCTATAGTCGCATCGAGGGTGTTACAAGTTGGTAATCAGAGCCTTCCCCGACCTTAGGAGCCCCATTGCTTGATCGTCATTAGCGGCCGAGTTGTGTCTAGAAAAATGTTTTGAGTCATTTAGGAATTATATATCAGAGAGTTTAGGAATTCTTTTTTACTTCCCTGTCTCCTCATCGCTCTGGTAAGGCATCCTGACATAGAGTTTTGACTCTTCTCTTCTCAAATTTCACTAAAAAAATTTAGGATCACGCGGGTATCTTGGAATCGTTCCGATGGTTTTATGATGAGAACATTGTCTTGGTGCCTCCTGTCAGGGGTTTTGTGGAAGTGTCCCGGGGAGTTGAGCTCTGAGGTGTTGTCGTCATAATTTTATCGTTGCAGTTCCGGAATACCTGAGTTTAGTACGCCGACATCGAAAATCTCTTTTATGCAGTTCGTTGGTGAGATAACCTCGACGCCACCCAGTACTGGGGCGGGAGTTCGGGAGTATCGCCATAACTTGTGTAACGGATGCTTTTCGAAGGTTGAGGTAGATGGTTTCCGAAGTTTTCTCGGTTATGTGTTGAAGGATGGATACAACTGGATGTAGGATTTGCTAGATTTGGGTGAGATATTATGCTTCCCCTGTATCCCCAACACCTGATTGCATAACCGGAAAGGTTCGGGAGTTTCATAGGTGGGAATTCTCGTAGCTCTAGTTCTTCTTCCATGGATATTTGGTTTGAGATTGGGATTTCTTACCGAGTATTCGTTCTTGATCCGTACCTTGTTGATTTATTTCTCTACCTAATTCTAAGTGGCTTATCAATTTATGGATATGTGACCATTTCAAGAGGAATGCATTCGTTCATTTTGTTCGGATGTGAAGACTTTATGTTGCAATTTTCATTCCGTTGGATTCAGCTTCATCTATCTGTCTATGTGCTAACGGTGGTCAACCTCTTCAGGATGGCTCCAGCTAAGAGCACCAATCAGAATCAGAATCAGGATCCGCCACCACCTCCACCTCCTCCGGTGGCATGGCAAGCTGTGATGGCCGCAACCAATGCAAACACACAGTTGATCATCCAAATTCTTTAAGAGCGCAATCAAGGCAACCAAGGGAACCAAGGCAACAATCAGAATCACTTTGCTACACTCAACTAGTTCCTTGCTAACGGGCCGAAGACTTTCAGCAATTGTGTTGAGGCAACCGATGATGACGGTTGGCTCGTGGATCTGTGCAAGCATTTCGAGTGCAGTAATGTCAAGCCTGAGGACTTCGTCAAGTTCGCTTCCTTCCAACTCAAAGATCAAGCTACAGAATGGTTCCAGCAGTACAAGGATTCCAGAGGTGGACGTGTGATCACTTGGGATGAATTCCGTCAAGACTTCAAAGCTCACCATATCCCTCAGAGCGTGGTTGAAAGCAAGCGTGAGGAATTCCGCAACCTGAAGCAAGGCTCTTTGTCTGTCTATGACTACAACAAGTTGTTCCAGAAGCTCGCCCGCTTTGCCAAGCAGGACGTTCCTGATGAGAAGAGCATGATATACCAGTTCAGGGGTGGTCTCAGAGAAGAAATTCAGCTAGCTCTTGTTCTCTTTGAACCCTTGAGATACGATGAGTTCTACAACATGGCACTGAAGCAAGAGGCCGCTCAACTGAGGTGTGATGCTTCCAAGAAGCGAGTCAGAGATGCTACTCCTTCTTCCTCTACTCAAGTGGCCAAGCAGCAGAAGTATTGGCTTCCTCCTCCTCCGTTCCGTCAGCCGTATCAGTAGAAGAGCAAAGGTGGCAGTGGATCTTCCCACCCACCCAACCCTGGCTTTCAGAACAAGACTTCGTCTCAAGCTCCAAGATCAAGTGCTCCGTATCACCGTCCGCTTTCAGAGGTCACGTGCAACAAGTGCCAACAGAAGGGTCACTATGCCAACAAGTGTCTCAACCAGAGGCGTCTCCCTCCTCCTCCTCCTGTTAGATCGGCAAGTACAGCTGTGGTCAAGCATAACCCCAAGCACGCCAAGGTCAACTTGATGAATGCAGCTCAGGCAGAGGATTCGTCAAATGTCATCATGGGTAACCTTCCTGTTAACGATGTTCCCGCTAAAGTACATTTTGATACTGGTGCATCGCATTGTTTTATCTCGAGACCTTTTGCATCTAAGCATGGCTGGTTCTCTCAAGTCATGCATAAACCGTTAGCAGTTGTCTCTCCGAGTAGATGTTTGCTTGCTAACTACGAGGTTCCGGATATTTCTATCTCGATGGGTGATTTCAAGTTTCTGGCTTCTCCAATGATCCTTGGTAACTCGGATATTGACCTTATTCTCGGGATGGATTGGCTTTCTAAGCACAAGGCGCATCTTGATTGTGCAGTCAGGCAGATTCAATTGACTCATTCGTCTGAGGATGTAATTGTCTTTTCCGCTCGTGATAATACAATCCGTCTGTTTTCTCTCAATGAGAAGGGTGAACTTGATGCTATCTCGCAAATTCCAGTCATTTGCGAATATCAAGACGTCTTTCTAGAAGAGCTTCCAGGAATGCCCCCGCACCGGCCAGTTGAATTCGTCATTGATCTTGAGCCTGGCACGGAACCAGTGTGCAAGCATCCTTACAAGCTCGGACCTGAAGAGTTGAAGGAGCTGAAGAAGCAACTCGATATTCAAGAGAGAATGGGTCTCATCCGGCCTAGTTCTTCTCCGTGGGGTTGTGGTGTTCTTTTTGTGAAGAAGAAGGATGGAACGGACCGACTTTGTGTTGACTACCGTCCATTGAACAAGAAGACCATCAAGAACAAATACCCACTTCCCAACATCAACGAGCTGTTCAAACAACTCAAAGGTGCCCAAGTATTCTCCAAGCTTGATCTCCGTATGGGTTATCATCAGATTCGAATCCGTGAACAAGATATTCCCCAGACGGCTTTCAGGACAAGCTATGGTTCATATGAGTACACTGTCATGTCTTTTGGCCTCGTCAACGCTCCTCCGACTTTCTCTCGCATGATGAACTTCATCTTCAACGCCTACACCAATGACTTCGTTTTGGTCTATCTCGATGACATTCTGGTTTTCTCGAAGAACAAGGAAGATCATGCCAAGCACTTGCGTTTGGTACTCGATAAGCTCAGAGAACACAAGTTCTACGCCAAGTTCTCCAAGTGCGAATTTCGGCTCGATGAAGTTCTTTATCTTGGTCATATCATCTCTGCCAAGGGCATTGCGGTGAATCCTGAGAAGGTGTCTGCAATTGTGAATTGGGAACCTCCTCAGAACGTGAAGCAACTCTGTAGCTTCCTCAGTCTCGCAAGCTACTGCCGAAGATTCATTGAAAACTTTTCCAAGATCGCGAAGCCTCTCTCAAATCTTCTCCAGAAGCACGTCAAGTACGTTTGGTCTCCGGAGTGTGACATTGCTTTCAACACTTTGAAAGAGAAATTGATCACTGCTCCAGTTCTCACTCCGCCTGATGAATCCAAGCCGTACGAGGTCTTTTGTGATGCCTCTCTCCAAGGTCTTGGCACAGTGTTGATGCAAGAGAAGAAAGTTGTTGCTTATACCTCTCGCCAGTTGAAGCCCAATGAGAAGAACTACCCCACTCATGATCTCAAGTTGGCGGCAGTTGTGCATGCTCTCTTGACTTGGAGACATCTATTATTGGGAAGAAAAGTGGACATTTTCACTGATCACAAGAGTCTCAAGTACATCTTCACTCAGCCTAATCTCAACCTCAGGCAAACTCGATGGGTCGAAATGATTCAAGAGTATAATCCGAGTATCGAGTATACTCCAGGCAAGGCCAATGTGATTGCTGACGCATTGAGCAGGAAGGCTTATTGCAACAGTCTGATTCTCAAGCCTTATCAACCCGAGCTTTGTGAAGCTTTCCGCAAACATAATCTACAAGTTGTTCCTCAAGGTTTCCTCGCCAACCTTCAAGTCTCTCCTACCTTGGAAGACCAGATTCACCAAGCTCAGCTTCATGATGCTATGGTGAAAAAGGTGAAGATTGGGATTGCCAAGAGTCAACCCAAGTACAAGTGATACCGCCTTGATGACAAGGACACTCTCTTCTTCGAGGATCGTATTGTTGTGCCCAAAGGTGACCTCCGTAAAGTGATCATGAACGAGGCTCACAATTCTCTCCTCTCCATCCACCCTGGGAGCACGAAGATGTATCAGGACCTCAAGCAGGCTTATTGGTGGACTCGAATGAAGCGCGAGATTGCTCAATTCGTGAACGAGTGTGAAGTCTGCAGAAGAGTGAAGGCAGAACACCAAAGGCCAGCTGGTATCCTCCAACCTCTTGCCATTCCAGAATGGAAGTTTGACCACATTGAGATGGACTTCGTGACTGGGTTTCCAAAGTCCAAACGTGGCAATGATGCTATATTCGTTGTCATCGACAAACTCACTAAAGTGGCTCACTTTCTGCCTATCAAAGAGTCAATCACTGCAGCTCAATTGGCGGAACTCTATACCTCTCGAATTGTCTCTCTACACGGTATTCCACAAGTGATCTCTTCAGACCGTGGCAGCATCTTTACCTCCAAGTTTTGGGATTCTTTTCAGAAGTCCATGGGCACCAACATCCACTTCAACACAGCTTTCCATCCTCAAACTAGCGGTCAAGTCGAGCGTGTCAATCAGATTCTTGAAGATATGCTCAGGGCTTGTGTGATCTCCTTCGGCATGAAGTGGGAGGATTGTCTTCCATATGCTGAATTCTCCTACAACAACAGTTTTCAAGCAAGTTCAGGCAAGGCCCCATTTGAAATTCTGTATGGCAGGAAGTGCCGTACCCCTCTCAACTGGTCCGAAACCGGTGAACGTCAGCTTCTCGGAAATGACTTAATCACAGAGGCAGAGGAGATGTGCAAAGTCATTCGAGATAACCTCAAAGCAGCCCAATCCCGTCAGAAGAGCTACTATGACAGTAAGCACCGTGATTTGGCTTTCGAGATCGGAGATCATGTTTACCTCCGCGTCTCTCCTATGAAAGGTACTCATCGCTTCGGTATCAAAGGGAATCTTGCACCCAGATACATGGGACCTTTCAAGATTGTCAGCAAGAGAGGCGATCTCGCCTATCAACTCGATCTTCCTTCAAACTTTGCAAATGTTCATGATGTGTTCCATGTCTCTCAGCTCCGAAAGTGCTTCAAGACTCCTAACCGCACCGTCAACTTTGAGGACATTGAGCTCCAAGAAGATCTCTCTTATCGTGAGCATCCAGTTGCTATTCTTGAAGAGACTGAACGCAAGACTCGCAACAAGTCAATCAAATTCCTCAAAGTCAAGTGGTCACACCATTCCGACCGTGAAGCTACCTGGGAACGCGAGGATCACCTCCGTTCTGAGTACCCGGCGTTCTTTCAGTCCTAGATCTCGGGACGAGATCCTTTCGTAGTGGTGGAGTGTTGTAACACCCCAGATATGATTTACCCAATTTGTACTCCAACTCTTGCCGTTTCCGGCCTTAAGTTATTTTATTTTCTCGGGTTCGGGTGTTTGTCTCCGTGTGTTGTTATCGTTGTCATGCATCTCTTATCATGTCATCATGTGCATTGCATTTGCATACATGTTCATCTCATGCATTCGAGCATTTTCCCCGTTGTCCGTTTCGCATTCCGGCGCTTCGTTCTCCTCCGGTGGTCATTTCTACCTTTCTTTCGTGTGTGGGGATTAAACATTTCCGGATTGGACCGAGACTTGCCAAGCGGCCTTGGTTTACTACCGGTAGACCGCCTGTCAAGTTTCATATCATTTGGACTTCGTTTGATACTCCAACGGTTAACCGAGGGACCGAAAAGGCCTCGTGTGTGTTGCAGCCCAACACCCCTCGAAGTTGGCCCAAAACCCCCCAAAACCTTCTCCATCATCTAGAGCGTTCGATCGCGATCGCGTGGCCGAAAACCGCACCTCATTTGGACTCTCCTAGCTCCCTCTACCTCTATAAATAGAACCCCATTTCCAATTCCCAGATCTTCTCCCCCCTAACCCTAAAAATCGGGTCTCCGCCGCCGCCGGACACATCCGGACGGAGCCGGACGCGTCCGGATCCGCCACCGCCAACCGCCGCCTGCCACATGGCACGCCGCCACCCGCGCCCGCTCCGGACCGCTCCGACCCAGGGAGAGCCCCCAAGGCCCGAGCCGCCCGCCGCCCGATCCCGCCTCCACCGGCTCCCGGCCGCCCTTCTCCTCCATCTCCGGCCGCTCGGGCCACCGCACCGCCATCGCCGGACCGCGCCGCTCCGGTCACCGTCTCGCTGAGTCGCCCCGGCCGCCGCCGGCCAACTCCGTCGCCGCGCCGCTCCGCGCCGGTCGCTGCATCGCCGTACCGCGCCCCTCGCCGGCGGAGCCGAGCACCACCCCGGCCACCTCGCCGCCTCCCCGAGCTCCGGCCACCTCGGCTTCTTCTCCGGCGAACAGCTTCGGTGACCTCGGGACACGTGCCAGATCTAAGATCTAAAATCTCAAGGGTTGACTTTTTGCCCGAAACCCTAGTTCATATGCTCCTGTTCATCGCATCGTAACTCCTCATCCGTAGCTCCGTTTTGGGCATATAGCATATCAAAATGTTCGTCTCAGAGAGCGCATCATTTCATTCCATTGCATCATTCTCATTTGAGCTCATCCTGACACCCGAAATGCTGTTAGAAGAGTGCTACTTGAGATAATTGTCAGATCTGCTGCTCCATTTAGATATTTGTCATTTTGCCATGATTATTGTGTGCATGATATGCCCATGAGCTCTACATATGTTTTGTTAAGGGTTTTGCCATCTTTCCAGAGGTGCAAACCATGTATTTTTGTGATGTGTGTGGTGTCTAGCACAAGCTTGCAAAGTGAGGCACTTGGTAATGCTGATTTCAGGGACTTAGCATTTCCACAAAGTCTTTGAGCTGTTTATCTCATATGGCCATATGTTCATGTTGTTTCCTAGTGAGCCGTGCCTCTTTTGAGGATGATCAGTAAGGATGTTTTGTTAATCTTGTAGTGCTCTATCCATCCATGTCTTTGTTTGCAATTATTGAGCACCCTAGCTTGAGTCAATCAAGCTCTACTTTTGTCATTTCATGAATCTGGGCAGATTGTCTACTTGTTAGTGATTTTGCCGATGATGTTGTAGTTGGTCCGTGCATGCTATGTTATTGTTCTTTCCATGTATAGCTTGAAGTTTGTGTATTCTTGATGGATGTATGCTTAGTTTGTCATGACTTGCTCTGTAGTGGGTGCATGCTACTCATGGAGATGAGGAACCTCATAAAACCCTCGATGCTCAATATGTGAAAAATATTATGTACCACTTTGATAATCCTGAGAAAACCTCATTCAATTTGGTAATGGGAGTAATGTTGGATCAACATGGATACTTTAGGGATTATCGCTTGACACAAAAAGGGGAACTATTATGGGATCAAATTTATATATTGAAGTGGATTGCTAGACAACTATGCTCGGAATATGATTATACTTGTTGCTCTAGGATGAATTCTCCACACCTCCCCTTTTCATGCAAATTTAGTGATAATGAAACCTTGGCTTCTTATGCTAGAGGTATATATGATTACTATGATGTGGAACAAATAGAAGAATTTGTTGCTTTTATGGGTGCTTACGAAATTGAATCTATGTTTAAAGAGTTTGATGATATTGATGATGCTTGTTATAGATCTGAAAATTTAGATATCCTCAAATATTGCTATGATAATTATGAATACAATTATGAAATTAATGTACTTATTAAGAAAGTCTCCGCTGTCCAAGAAGAGACTAATATTTTACAGGAATCTATGGAAGAAGAAATTGATGAAATTGTGAGCTCATTGGATGAAAAAGATGATGAGGAGAGCGAAGAACAAAAGGAGGAACATCGGATTGATCACCCGTTCCCACCTTCTAATGAGAGTAACTCTTCAGCTCATACATTGTTTAATTCCCCTTCGTGCTTACCGAAGGATGATTGCTATGATGACTGTTATGATCCCTATGATTCTTTTGAAATATCCCTTTTTGATGATGCTTGCTATAACTGTGGCCAAGATGCCAATATGAATTATGCTTATGGAGATGAACTTGCTATAGTTCCTTATGTTAAACATGAAATTGTTGCTATTGCACCCACGCATGATAGTCCTATTATCCTTTTGAATTCTCCAAACTACACTATATCGGAGAAGTTTGCACTTATTAAGGATTACATTTATGGGTTGCCTTTTACCATTGCACATGATGATTTTGATAGATATAATATGCATGTGCTTTCTTCTCCTACTTGCAATTATTATGAGAGAGGAACTATATCTCCACCCCTCTATGTCTCCAACATGATAAAATTGTAAGAAACTGTTTATACTATGCATTGGCCTTTACTATGCGTGCATGAATTGTTATTTTATGACATGCCGATGCATAGGAAGAGAGTTAGACTTCATCATTACATGATATATGTTACTTTGTGCTCACTACTAAAGTACAAATCATTGCTAATTAAAATTGGCTTTTATATACCTTGGGATCCGGGTGGATTCACTACTTGAGCACTATATGCCTAGCTTAATGGCTTTAAAGAAAGCGCTGCCAGGGAGACAACCCGAAAGTTTTAGAGAGTCATTTATTTCTGTTGAGTGCTTTCATATAGTTTAAAAACAACAAAAATATAGAGGGGAACCCAAAGCTTTGTCAAAAAGGAAAGTGAAAGTGATAGAGACAAGCATTGTTGAAGTGGGAGCTAGCCTTGAACTTTGTTCATGCTCACAGAAACTTTGGGAATCTTGATTACAGAAACTTTTCAACAAAAATAATTATCCCCTTGTACAATTCCATTGTATTATAAAAATAATGTGCCAAGCTTTGCCTTTAGGATGTTTACGATGCTTGTTGGTTTGTGCGGTGCAGGACAGAAACTTTGGCTGTAGTGCGTGAATTTTAATTTTTTAATGGAACGTCAAATGGTTCTGATTATTTTTGAACTGTCTTCCTATACAAATATTTTATTTTTTCTAATTTTGGTAGAATTTTTCAAGTATCAGAAGTATGGTGAATATTCAGATTGCTACAGACTGTTCTGTTTTAGACAGATTCTGTTTTGATGCATAGTTTGCTTGTTTTGATGAAACTACCAATTTATATTAGTGGATTAAGCCATGAAAAAGTTATACTACAGTAGACACAATGCAAAAAAATATGAATTGGTTTGCAACATTACTTAGAGTAGTGATTTGCTTTATTATACTAACGGATCTTACCGAGTTTTCTGTTGAAGTTTTGTGTGGATGAAGTGTTCGATGATTGAGAAGGTCTCGATGTGAGAAGAAGGAAGAGAGCCAGGAGCTCAAGCTTGGGGATTCCCGAGGCACCCCAAGTAAATATTCAAGGAGACTCAAGAGTCTAAGCTTGGGGATGCTGGGGAGGCATCCCCTCTTTCTTCAACAAGTATCGGTATGTTTTCGGATTCGTTTCGTTCATGCGATATGTGCAAGTCTTGGAGCATCTTTTGCATTTAGGTTTTTACTTTTCTTTTATGCACCATGCTGGTATGATATGGTCCTTGGTTGATTTATATAATGCTCTTTGCACTTCACTTATATCTTTTGAGTATAGCTTTATAGAATGCTTCATGTGCTTCACTTATATCATTTGAAGTTTGGATTGCTTGTTTCTCTTCACTTAGACAACCGCCATTTGTAGAAGGCTCTTTTGCTTCACTTATATTTGTTAGAGCATGGGCATATCTTTTGTAGAAAGAATTAAACTCTCTTGCTTCACTTATATCTATTTAGAGAGATGACAGGAACTGGTCATTCAGATGGTTAGTCATAAAATCCTACATAAAACTTGCAGATCGCTGAATATGATATGTTTGATTCCTTGCAATAGTTTTGCGATATAAAGATGGTGATATTAGAGTCGTGCTAGTTGAGTAATTGTGAAATTGAGAAATACTTGTGTTAAGGTTTGCAAGTCCCGTAACATGCACGTATGGTAAACCGTTATGTAACGAAGTCAGAGCATGATTTATTTATTGATTGTCTTCCTTATGAGTGGCGGTCGGGGACGAGCGATGGTCTTTTCCTACCAATCTATCCCCCTAGGAGCATGCGCGTAGTACTTTGTTTCGATGACTAATAGATTTTTGCAATAAGTATGTGAGTTCTTTATGACTAATGTTGAGTCCATGGATTATACTCACTCTCACCCTTCCACCATTACTAGCCTCTCAAGTACTGCACAACTTTCGCCGGTACCATAAACCCACCATATACCTTCCTCAAAACAGCCACCATACCTACCTATCATGGCATTTCCATAGCCATTCTGAGATATATTGCCATGCAACTTTCATCATCATCATATACATGACTTGAGCATTCATTGTCATATTGCTTTGCATGATCGTAAGATAGCTAGCATGATGTTTTCATGGCTCGTCTGTTTTTTGATGTCATTGCTACGCTAGATCATTACACATCCCCGTACACCGCCGGAGGCATTCATATAGAGTCATATCTTTGTTCTAGTATCAAGTTGTAATATTGAGTTGTAAGTAAATAAAAGTGTGATGATCATCATTATTAGAGCATTGCCCCAGTGAGGAAAGGATGATGGAGGCTATGATTCCCCCACAAGTCGGGATGAGACTCCAGACTTTACAGAAAAATAAAAGAGGCCAAAGAAGCCCGAATAAAAAAAGAGGCCAAAGAAGCCCACCAAAAAATAAAAAAATAAAGAAATAAAAAAGAGAGAAGGGGCAATGTTACTATCCTTTTACCACACTTGTGCTTTAGAGTAGCACCATGTTCTTCATAGAGAGAGTATCCTATGCTTTCACTTTCATATACTAGTGGGAATTTTCATTATAGAACTTGGCTTGTATATTCCGATGATGGGCTTCCTCAAATGCCCGAGGTTTTCATGAGCAAGCAAGTTGGATGCACACCCACTTAGTTTCAGTTAGAGCTTTCATACAGTTATAGCTCTTAGTGCATCTGTTGCATGGCAATCCCTACTCCTCACATTTATATCTATTAATGGGCATCTCCATAGCCCATTGATATGCCTAGTTGATGTGAGACTTTCTCCTTTTTTGTCTTCTCCACATAACCCCCACCATCATATTCTATTCCACCTAAAGTGCTATGTCCATGGCTCACGCTCATGTATTGCGTGAAAGTTGAAATGGTTTGAGAACGTCAAAAGTATGAAACAATTGCCTGGCTTGTCACCGGGGTTGTGCATGATGTAAATATTTTGTGTGGTGAAGATGGAGCATAGCCAGACTATATGATTTTGTAGGGATGAGCTTTCTTTGGCTATGTTATTTCAATAAGACATAATTGCTTGGTTGGTATGCTTGAAATATTATTGTCTTTATGTCAAAAGATAGATTATTGCTTTGAATCACTCGTGTCTTAATATTCATGCCATGATTAGACATATGATCAAGATTATGCTAGGTAGCATTCCACATCAAAAATTATCTTCTTTATCATTTACCTACTCGAGGACGAGCAGGAATTAAGCTTGGGGATGCTGATACGTCTCCGTCGTATCTATAATTTTTGATTGTTCCATGCCAATATTATTCAACTTTCATATACTTTTGGCAACTTTTTATACTATTTTTGGGACTAACATATTGATCCAGTGCCCAGTGCCAGTTCCTGTCTGTTGCATGTTTTTGGTTTCGCAGAATATCCATATCAAACGGAGTCCAAACGGGATAAAAACGGACGGAGCTTATTTTTGGAAAATATGGAAAATTGGAAGGAAAATCAACGCGAACCAGTGCCCGAGGTGGTCACGAGGCAGGGGGCGCCCCCCCTAGGGCGCCCCCTACCCTCGTGAGCCCACCGTAAGGCGGTTGACGCTCTTCTTTTGCCGCAAGAAAGCTAATATTCGGAAAAAAATCACGGCGAAGGTTTCAGGCCAATCGGAGTTACGGATCTCCATATATATACGAAACGGTGAAACAGAGCCAGAAGAAACGCAGAACCAGAGAGAGACAGAGAGATAGATCCAATCTCGGAGGGGCTCTCGCCCCTCCCACGCCATGGAGGCCAGACCAGAGGGGAAACCCTTCTCCCATCTAGGGAGGAGGTCAAGGAAGAAGAAGAGAAGGGGGGCTCTCTCCCCTCGCTTCCGGTGGCGCCGGAGTGCCCACCGGGGGCCATCATCATCACCGCCATCTTCACCAACAACTTCACCACCATCATCATCAACTCTTCCCCCCTCTATGCAGCGGTGTAACCTCTCTCTTACCCGCTGTAATCTCTACTTAAACATGGTGCTCAACGCTATATATTATTTCCCAATGATGTATGGCTATCCTATGATGTTTGAGTAGATCTGTTTTGTCCTAATGGCTATTTGATGATCGTGATTGGTTTGAGATGTATGTTTTATTATTGGTGCTGTCCTATGGTGCTCTCCGTCTCGCGCAAGCGTGAGGGATTCCCGCTGTAGGGTTTGCAATATGTTCATGATTTGCTTATGGTGGGTGGCGTGAGTGACAGAAGCACAGACCCTAGTAAGTAGGTTGTTTGCGTATGGGATAAAGGGGACTTGATACTTTAATGCTATGGTTGGGTTTTACCTTAATGAATCTTTAGTAGTTGCGGATGCTTGCTAGAGTTCCAATCATAAGTGCATATGATCCAAGTAGAGAAAGTATGTTAGCTTATGCCTCTCCCTCAAATAAAATTGCAATAATGATTACCGGTCTAGTTATCGATTGCCTAGGAACAAATAACTTTCTCGTGACAACAAGCTCTTTACTAAAACTAATTTGGTTGTGTGTTTATCTAAACAGCCCCTACCTTTTATTTACACGCTCTATACTTTCTTGCAAGCTTACCCAAAAACACCTAGAAAGTACTTCTAGTTTCATACTTGTTTCTGGTAAAGCGAACGTCAAGCGTGCGTAGAGTTGTATCGGTGGTCGATAGAACTTGAGGGAATATTTGTTCTACCTTTAGCTCCTCGTTGGGTTTGACACTCTTACTTATCGAAAGAGGCTACAATTGATCCCCTATACTTGTGGGTTTTCAAGCTCCCATGACTTTGACAGGACTGGGTGGAGACATCAGGGCAGATTAACTGTCCATCCCCTCTGCCCGAAGATAATGTGGACGCTCTCCTAATGGAGATGCTGACTCCGGCTCCTTACAAGGTGCTGGAGAAGACCAAGAAGAAGTCCAAGGGAACCCGAAAGAGTTCCCGACGCCAGGTGGTATCGGACTCATCGTCCGATGACTCCGCGACGCACCCCTCCCACTAAGACGAGGAGGAAGATGAAGATGCTCCCCCTCCAGTCGGGGGAGATAAGAAAAGGAAGGCCGCCCCAACCGGGGGGCCGAAGGGTCCAAGAAGGGAAGGACTCTCCTTCCAGACTACTCCACCACCGCCGCCGAAGGCGAAGACGAGTGGCTGCTCAGGGCCAAGCCCCTGGCGAAGTCGTAAGTATTCGGATACCAGAGTAACTCATAACATACCTTTGTCGCACTGCTTCTCCTAATGCCGAATATGATTATGCAGACCGCCCCAAGCCCGTATCAACGTATCCTCGTCTGACGACTCCTTGGACTCGTCGGATATGGATAGCGATCCACTTCCGACCGCCTCCTCCCCTTGCCCTACGGACAATGCCGAGGTATTGTCTCAAGAGGCACCAGGTCGAGGGGAGACAGTCCTGGAGGCGCCTCAAGGCGACCTTCCGGACTCCGGGAGCAAAGGGAGTAAGGCTCCCGAGGGCTCCGAGTTCGGCCCTCAGCCAAACACCGCGCCAGAACCTCCAGTGGTTCTGGACTCGGGCAGGCGGCCTCCTTCCAAAAGGGCAAGACGCCCGTGCCGGTGACCTCTGTCCATCCAGAGGCACCGGACAACCTGCCAGGAGCGCTTCGCGGCGCTTCCATCGATGAAGAGCACCGCACTATTATGAGTGCGGTGATCAAGAAGGTTCAGTCCGCTCGACTGACTGAAGACTGTGCCAGCCTTCTAACAGGCTTTGAGGTACATATTTAAAATATAGGAAAAATATTACCGCATAGACAGTAGCCCCTGATGCTCTGTTTGGTGTTCACAAAGAAAAGCCAAATAGAGGATCAAATAATATCTGTAGGAGTCTAACATAAGTATGTCTATATGCGTATGCAGGCTTCGCTGCTGACCTCTGCCGCACTGACTGCGGAGGTCGCTGTACTGAAGCAGGACCTCGAGGGGTCCGAGAAAGAGCTCGGCCTTGCCAAGAGGCAGCTCGAGGAAAACAAAGGTAAGTCATACCTTGTCTATAGATATATATATATATATATATACAAAAAAGATGCGATTGCGAAATGACAGGATCATCATGAATGTGCCAGAGGCCACGACCGAAGTGGCGACCCTGAAGCAAGCGCTGTCCGAGGCCGAAAACAAAGCGGCCAAGGAGCGCACCGAGCGGGAAAGGCAAGAGGCACGGGTGCGCGAGGTGCAGCAAGAGCTCCAGGCTCTCGTGAAGAAACACGAGGCTTTGGAGCTTGACTCGAAGACACGAGAGTCCGAGCTTGATGCGGCCCTCGAGAGCACAAAAAATGCAAAGGCTGAAGCCCAAAAGGCCCTCCAGGATATTGAGGCGATGAGGAAGATAGCGGCTGGTAAGGCATTCAATATGCAAATCAAGCATGTGAGAGTAAATTACTTGTTACTTACCCGAATCCGGAGCTCTCCAGGAGCATTCGCAGATTTGCCCCGCAGCGTGTCGGATGCCACGAAATTTTACCAGGCCGAGGAGGGAAGCTCGATGGAGAAGTTGTTATGGTCTCAGTATAATGGGATCGAACACCCGATGCCTATGAGCGACCAGCTGAAGCAACTGGTCGAGCTGCATAAGGCGGCTGAACATGCCATGAAGGGCTTCATAGTCTGGATGTGGCCTGGCGACTCCCTCCCCAACAGCTACTTCGGCCTGGTGCGGCGGCTTGTAGATGCCTGCCCACGGCTAGAAGTCATCAAGAGGTCCGTCTGTATCGAAGGTGCCCACCGGGCTTTTGCCCGTGCTAAGGTGCGCTGGGCCAAGATGGATGCCGTGAAGCTGGTGAAGGAGGGGCCGCCGCAGGGCAAGGAGCATCGCCACCCCGAGATGTATTATGAGGGTGTCCTGAAGGGTGCCCATCTTGTGGCGGACGAGTGCGTGAAGGATGTAATTTTTGAATAAACTTGCTCGTGTGATCCTGTATTATGAAAACTTGTTCATATGCGCTATGCAACGCTTGTTTGAATTTAAAATATTACCTTCTGTGTGGTTGTTTATCAAATCTAAGAGATGCCAGTCGTCGGCTTCTGCCCCCATGCCAAAAGTGCTGGGGTGTTCGAGATAAACCTGAGCACTCTTTTTCCCATTGTTGGGTCCTTCGAGGGAGGTGCTCAGCACAACGAACAAGGCAATCGGACTATAATGCGTTACCACTCTCACTTAGCCATAGAATTCTATAATTTTACATTTTGGCGAAGCCCCTAGTATTCGTAAGACCGAATTCGGGGCGCTATACACGCCTTAAGCCGGACAAAGCTGACTCCTCACTCTAAGAGGCATAAGTCTTTAGGGACTTGAGACCTCTCGAACAGCGACCAGTCTCTTGCCTTATCATGATAGTCAGTTTTAGCTTTCTCTACTGAGGTGCTGAGCCCAGCTGAACCGGGGCACAATCGCAGTAGTTCTCCCAGTGCTACCTTAGCTGATATAGCGGAACGTAAGGTACCAAAACATGGGAGCCGGGCAAACCCAACTATTGACCCAAGACATGATTCAGAGCTGATGCATATAATGCTATAAGTTCGGGGTGCCGCACTGTCGAAAGTGTTCGGACTTCTAACGCCGTATTATGGGGTACGCTTAAGCCCCTGGCATATTGGTCGTACCATAGTGTACGGGTGCTGAATGTCATGAATGAACATATACTTATATATAAAAAGGAGAATAGAGAATGCGATAATAGTCTAGTGCTATGCATTGTTTATTCAAGAAGGTGTGTGAAAGCAAAATGATACAAGTAGTGCGATAAGCAAAAAGTGGGACTATTTGACATGTCCTCTCCAAGGGCAAGCTGAGGAATGTTATTGAAAGCGGGTATTTCACTCATTATCAGAGACCACCTGGGAATTCCATGATGCGACGTAGCTTTCTGCCTCCTTGGTTGTTGTATCGTGTGTCCGGCAAACATACTGCCGGACGGTGTTTCTAGAGAGTAAAGTCCTGAAAGAGAGAGAAAATAATAAGGCGGGAAGCCCCTAGTGCGGCTGAGTCGCGTCTTGGGGCGTGCCGTAGTCGTGCCCCCTCCCCACCTGTGCCCATGGTATTTTCAATGCATAATTACGTACGCGGGGCACGGATTTAGCCGTTTGGCTGGGACTGGGGTGGGGGCCGCATTTCTATGCGAGCTCAGAACATGCCAGGCGGTCTTGTTGCCGATTACTCCGGGCGCGCTTGAAGGTATCCGGGTCTTGAATCGCCGAACTGGTGGATTGCCTTAAGAGGCTGCTTTGCGCTTCTGCTGCGAGGGCCGCAGTGTGCTCCTCCGAGCGGAGGGAGCGCTCTGTGTTTCCATTGACTATGATGACCCCCCGAGGTCTTGGCATCTTGAGCTTGAGATATGCATAGTGTGGTACCGCATTGAATCTCGTAAATGCGGTTCGCCCGAGCAGTGCATGATAGCCACTGCGGAACGGGACTATATCGAAGATTAACTCCTTGCTTTGGAAGTTATCCGGGGATCCGAAGACCACTTCCAGTGTGACTGAGCCTATGCAATGGGCCTCTACACCTGGTATGACGCCTTTGAAGGTTGTTTTTTGGGTTTGATCCTTGAGGGGTCTATGCCCATTTTGCGCACTGTGTCCTGATAAAGCAGGTTCAGGCTGCTGCTGCCATCCATAACGACTCGAGTGAGGTGAAATCCGTTAATGATTGGGTCTAGGACCAGTGCGGCGAATCCGCCATGACGGATACTAGTGGGGTTGTCCCTGCTCGAAGGTGATCGGACAGGAGGACCATGGGTTGAACTTTGGGGTGACTGGCTCCAACGCATATACGTCCCTGAGCACACGCTTCCGCTCCCTCTTGGGGATGTGGGTTGCGTATATCACGTTCATCGTCCGCACTTGTGGGGGGGACCTCTTCTGTCCTCCGGTGTTCGGCTGCCGGGGCTCCTCGTCATCGCTATGTGACCCCTTATCTTTGTTTTCGACATTTAACTTGCCGGCCTGCTTGAACACCCAACAATCCCTGTTGGTGTGGTTGGCTGGCTTGTCGAGGGTGCCATGTATTTGACACGATCGATCGAGTATACGGTCCAAACTGGACAGGCCCGGAGTGCTTCTTTTGAATGGCTTTTTCCGCTGACCGGGTTTAGAGCCTTTGAATCCGGCATTGACTGCCGTATCCTCGGTATTGTCGTTGTTGATGCGGCGCTTATGTTTGTTGCGACGTGACCTGCCATTGCCATCCTTGGTATCTGAAGTACCATGGTTCTTTGATATATTGTTGCTGAGAGCCAGCCAGCTGTCTTCTCCCGCGCAAAAGCAGGTCATGAGTGTCGTGAGGGCTGCCATAGATTTTGGCTTTTCCTGGCCAAGGTGCCGGGCGAGCCACTCGCCGCGGATGTTGTGCTTGAAAGCTGCTAGGGCCTCTGCATCCAGACAGTCTACGATTTGATTTTTCTTTGTAAGGAACCGTGTCCAGAATTGTCTGGCCGATTCCTCTGGCTGCTGAATTATGTGGCTCAAGTCATCGGCATCTGGTGGTCGCACATAAGTGCCCTGGAAGTTGTCGAGGAATGCGGCTTCCAGATCTTCCCAACAGCCAATGGATTCTGCTGGCAGGCTGTTGAGCCAATGCCGAGCTGGTCCTTTGAATTTGAGTGGGAGGTATTTCATGGCATGTAGATCGTCACCGCGGGCCATGTGGATGTGCAGGAGGAAGACCTCGATCCATACCGTAGGATCTGTTGTGTCGTCGTATGATTCAATGTTTACGGGTTTGAAACCCTCTGGGATCTGGTGATCCATTACTTCATCTGTGAAGCATAGGGGGTGTGCGGCGCCTCTGTACTGGGCTATATCGCAACGCAGCTCAAATGAGTCTTGTCCGCTGTGTTCGGCCCGGCCGGATTTACTTTTACTGTATCCGGCGTGGCGGTTATCGTCTCGCGTAGTGGCGCACCCTCTTGATCCGTAGATCGATCTTGCGTGTTTTGCTTTGTCCTCCAATACTTAGGTCTGGCGTATTTCCCCATGCCCTGACATTTTTATTTGAGTGGCATCGGGGTGCGGGCTGAGCTTTTGGCTGAAGCTCCTTACTGTCGTGGCCACGAGGTGGCCGATCAGCCGCGTCATACGCTGGAGATGTAGGTTCTGGTGCTTCCTCCTCCAATCGGGGTAGCAACTTGCACTTTGGATAACTCTTAGAGGGGCGTTCGAGTTTATATTCCTCGTCTGCAAGGACTTCAGTCCATCTGTCAGCTAGCAAATCTTGATCAGCTTGAAGCTGATGTTGCTTTTTCTTAAGGCTATTTGCCGTGGCTATAAGCCGGCGCTTGAAGCGCTCTTGTTCGACGGGATCCTCTGGCACGACGAATTTGTTATCGTCGAGCCTTGCCTTGTCTTCGGAGGGAGGCATGTAATTATCATCCTCCGCCTCTCCATCGGCCACTCTCTCGAGAGGGCTGGCTTCCCCATCCTCCTGCTCTAAATCTTGCTGGAGGGGATTGTTGTTGTCTTCGGCACTGTCCGGAGTGCTATTATCTCCGGTGCCAGTATCACCGCTTTTTCCTTGGCGGGACTTAGAGCGGCGCCGCTGACATCGGCGCTTGGGTTGCTTCTTGGAGGGGTCACCTCCATTGTCCCATCGCCATTTCTTTCTTTAGGTGTGCCCACCATATATATATATCATATGATGAGGTGCTTATCCAGTACCCTGTGGGCAGTGGTTCTTGTTCGCCTCCTGCATCGCCGTCCAAGCATTCGATGTCTTCGGAGTCGAAGTCGAGCATGTCGGTTAAATCGTCGACGGTGGCTACTAAGTGGGTGGTGGGTGGGCGGCGAATTTCTTTGTCATCCGCATCCCAATCCTGCCAGACATAGTTCGGCCAGGACTCTCCTGACAAGGAGAGAGACCTTAATGAGTTCAGTATGTCGCCGAAGGGTGAGTGCTGAAAGATATCCGTGGAGGTAAACTCCATGATCGGCACCCAGTCGGATTCGATAGGCACGGGCGCAGGCGGCTCGGAGTCCGTGGCCGGGGAAGAATCCGGTAGTTCGGCGTCACGGCTCCTGTGAAGGGTAAGGTCGATCCTCGGCTCGATCGCCGCTGAGAGTACGGCCTCTGTGGCGGGGTCTATCCACCCGTCCATGGATGGCACGAGTTGCTCCGAATTGAGGGTCGGAGCAGTTGCCGGTGCGATCTCTTGAACACTATCCGATGGTAGAGCTAAATCATGCTCATCGAGTCCGTGTGGCGCACTCGGCAGGGGCTCGAATCCGTCGAAGATCAAGTCTCTGCGGATATCGGCCGTGTAGTTTAAGCTTCCAAACCTGACCTGGTGGCCAGGGGCGTAACTTTTGATCTACTCCAGATGGCCAAGCGAGTTGGCCATAGTGTGAAGCCGCCGAATATGAAGATCTGTCCTGGGAGAAAAGTCTCACCCTGGACTGCATCGCTATCGATGATTGAAGGAGCCATCAAGCCTAATGGCGACAACACAGAGGAACTCTCAATGAAAGCACCAATGTTGGTGTCAACACCGGCGGATCTCGCGTAGGGGGTCCCGAACTATGCGTCTAAGGCAGATGGTAACAGGAGGCAGGGGACACGATGTTTTACCCAGGTTCGGGCCATCTTGATGGAGGTAAAACCCTACGTCCTGCTTGATTTATTCTTGATGATATGAGTAGTACAAGAGTTGATCTACCACGAGATTGGAGAGGCTAAACCCTAGAAGCTAGCCTATGGTATGACTGTATGTTGTCCTATGGACTAAAACCCTCGGTTTATATAGACACCACAGGGGGCTAGGGTTACACAAGGTCGATTACAAAGGAGGAGATATCCATATCCGTATTGCCTAGCTTGCCTTCCACGCCAAGTAGAGTCCCATCCGGACACGGGACGAAGTCTTCAATCTTGTATCTTCATAGTCCAACAGTCCAGCCAAAGGATATAGTCCGGCTGTCCGGAGACCCCCTAATCTAGGACTCCCTCAGTGCTGTTGAGAGAATGCACTAGCGAAAGTACGGACCCTAGGCCTCATTTTTAAGCATTGCAATACCGTTTTTGTGCCCATTTACTATTTGCTACCTTGTTGTTTTTATTTATTCAGATTATAAAAATATATTCTACCACCCATATTACACTTTTATCACCATCTCTTTGCTTGTATTTGGTTCCAGGGTTGTTTGAGAGAGACCATCTTCATCATATGCCTCGCACGGATTGATAAACCTTAGGTCATCCACTTGAGGGAAAATTGCTACCGTCCTACAAAACTCCGCGCTTGGAGGCCCAACAAGTCTACAAGAATAAAGTTGCGTAGTAGACATCATTGTCGATGTTACAAAACATGATCATCTCATACATCAACATAAAACACATCATATCTTGACCATATCACATCACAACAAGCCCTGCAAAAACAAGTTAGACGTCATCTACTTTGTTGTTGCAAGTTCTAAGTGGCTGCTACGGGCTTCTAGCAAGAACTGTCCTTACCTACGCATAAAACCATAACGGTGATTCATCGAGTTTGTTGTTTTAACCTTTTTCAAGGACCGGCCGCAGTCAAATTCGATTCAACTAAAGTAGGAGAAATAGACACTCACCAGCCACCTTTATGCAAAACTAGTTGCATGTTAGTCGGTGGAACTGGTCTCATGTGCATGGACATGTAAGGTTGGTCCGGGCCGCTTCATCCCACAATACCACCGAATCAAAATAAGATGTTGGTGGTAAGCAGTATGACTATCACCGCCCACAACTCTTTGAGTTATACTCATGCATATCATCTACGCATAGATCTGGCTCTGATACCACTGTTGGGTAACGTTGCATGGAAAACAAAAAAATCTACGCTCACACAGTGATCTATCCATGGAGATGCATAGCAACAAGGGGGAGAGTGTGTCTACGTACCCTCGTAGACCGTAAGTGGAAGCGTTAAACAATGTGGTTGACGTAGTCGAACTTCTTTGTGCTCCAACCGATCATGTACCGAACGCACGACACCTCCGCGTTCTGCACACGTTCAGCTAGGTGACATCGTTCGCCTTCTTAATCCAGCAAGACGGTGAGGTAGTAGACGAGTTCTGACAGCACGGCGGTGTGGTGACGGTCATGGTGAAGTGATCTCCGCAAGGCTTCGCCTAAGCACTACGAAAATATGACCGGGGGTGTAAACGGTGGAGGGGGCGCCGCACACGGCTTAGGGATTGATGTGCTTGTGGTAGGCGCCCCCTTCCCACATATATATAGGTGGGAGGGAGGGAGGAGCAACCAAAGGGGGTGCCCAAGTAGGAGGAATCCTACTTGGGGTCTCTCCCATGTCGCGCCCTCCCCCTGCCTTGTATAAGTGCGGGGGAAAGGCAGGGGAGGGTGGCGCTCCCCCCTTTCCTTTCTCACTTGAGGAGGGAAAGGAAGGAGGGGCCACCCCTTCCCTTTCCTTCCCCTAGGACCTGCTTTCCAAGGAAGGGGCACACCAGGGGTTGGTCATCACCCCCTTTGGCCCATTAGGCCATACACTTACCGGGGGTGTCCTGAACCCCTTCTGGTGACCCGGTGACTACCCGGTGCACTCCGAAACTCTTCCTGTGTCTGAGTACCATCGTCCTATATATCAAACTTTACCTCTCGACCATTTTGAAGCTCCTCGTCATGTCTGTGATCTCATCCGGGACTCGGAACAACATTCAGTCACCAAATCATATAACTCATATAGCACTATATCATCAATGAACAATAAGCGTGCGGACCCTACAGGTTCGAGAACTATGTAGACATGACCGAGACACCTCTTCGATCAATAACCAATAGCGGAACCTGGATGCCCATATTAGCTCCTTCATATTCTATGAAGATCTTTATCAGTTGAACCGTTATGACCACATACGTAATTCTCTTTGTCCATCGGTATGTTACTTGCCCGAGATTCGATCGTCGGTATCTTTATACCTATTTCAATCTCGTTACCAGCAAGTCTCTTTACTCGTTCCATAATACATCACCTCGTGACTGAACTCCTTAGTCATTTGCTTGCAAGCTTATGATGTCTATTACTGAGAGGGCAAGAGATACCTCTCCCATACTTGAAGTGACAAATCCTAATCTCGATCTATGCCAACTCAACATACACCTTTGGAGATACCTGTAGAGCATCTTTATGATCACACAATTATGTTGTGACGTTTGATAGCACAGAAGGCATTCCTCCAGTACCCGGGAGTTTCATAATCTTATAGTCGGAGGAATATGTATTTGACATGAAGAAAGCAATAGCAATAAACTCTACAATCATTATGCTAAGCTAACGGGTGGGTCTTGTCCATCACATCATTCTCCTAATGATGTGATCCCGTTATCAAATGACAACACATGTCCGTGGTTAGGAAACCTTAACCATCTTTGATCAACGAGCTAGTCTAGTAAAGGCATACTAAGGACATGGTATTTGTTTATGTATTTATTCACACATGTATTTAAGTTTCCGATCAATACAATTCTAGCATGAATAGTAAACCTTTATCATGAATAAGAAAATATAAAATAACAACTTTATTATTGCATCTAGGGCATATTTCCTTCATTAACCCCCTCACAAGCATCCGCAACTATGAGAAAAGTATTAAGATAAAATCTAACCATAGCGTTAAACTTTTGGATCCAAATCAGTCCCTTACAAAGTAGCGCATAAACTAGGGTTTTAGCTTCTATCACTCTCGCAACCCATCATCTAATAACTACTCCACAATGCATTCCCTTAGGACCAAATATGGTGAAGTTCCATGTAGTCGACGTTCACATGACACCACTAAGGGAATCACAACATACATACCATCAAAATATCGAACACATATCAAGTTCACATGATTACTTGCAACAAGATTTCTCCCCTGACCTCAAGAACAAAAGTAACTACTCACAAATGATAATCATGCTCAAGATCAGAGGGGTATTAAATAGCATAATGGATCTGAACATATAATCTACCACAAATAAACCATATAGTAATCAACTACAAGATGTAATCAACAGTACTAGTCACCCACAAGCACCAATCTAAGGTTCTGGTGCAAAGATTGAATACAAG
Organism: Triticum urartu; assembly: GCF_003073215.2. Taxonomy (NCBI): domain Eukaryota; kingdom Viridiplantae; phylum Streptophyta; class Magnoliopsida; order Poales; family Poaceae; genus Triticum; species Triticum urartu. The sequence continues at coordinate 215,978,201 of NC_053024.1, read as the reverse complement.
AGATGAACTAGTGTTTGAGAGGAGATGATGTTGTTGAAGATGTTGATGGAGATTGCCCTCTCCAAGATGGGAGACTTGTTGGTGATGATGATGACGATGATTTCCCCTCTGGGAGGGAAGTTCCCCCACCAAAATCGCTCCGCTGGAGGGCAAAAGTGCTCCTGCCCAAGTTCTACCTCGAGATGGTGGCACTTCGTCCCGAAAGTCCTCTCCTTATTTTTTTCTAGGTCAAAATGACTTATATACCAGAAGAGGGGCACCAGGGGTGGGCCGAGGAGGGCACAACCCACCAGGGCGCGCCCAGGTGGGTTGTGCGCACCTGGTGGGCCCCCTCTGGCAGTTATTTGCTCCAATAATTCTGATATATTCCACAAAAAATCTCCATGAAGTTTCAACTCATTTGGAGATGTGCAGAATAGGTGGCCTGATGTAGCTTTTTCAGATCCAGAATTCCAGCTGCCAGTATTCTCCCTCTTTGTGTGAACCTTGCATACTACGAGAGAAAAGGCATTAGAATTACTCCAAAAAAGCATTATTATGCATAAAAACGTCATAAATAATAGTAGGAAAACATGATGCAAATGGATGTATCAACTCCCCCAAGCTTAGACCTCCCTTGTCCTCAAGCGAAAACCAAAATCGAAAACATGTCCACACGCTTAGAGAGAGAGGCGTCGATAAAAGCAAAATACAAACATAAAAGCATCATGTATATTATTATAACAACAACAAACTTTATCATGGAACTTTTATCAAATAACTTTTATCATAGACTTCCCATGAATAAGTAACAATTCATCACAACATCGAAGTATAAAGCATAAACTCTATTGAAAATAGACAAACTATGTTCTCAGTCAACTTTGCAACTACAATTCATCATCTTTTCAGGAAGGGTCACGTATCGGAGCCTTTTGGCAAGTTCACATGCTCAACCATCATATAGTCTTCTATGATTTCTAACACTCGCCACATACACATGAGCAAAAAGTTTCAACCGAACACATAGAAAGATAGGGGCTTATAGTTTCGCCTCCCAACATATTCACCTCAAGGGTGATGTCAACAGTAATAACTCATGCCCACAATATCCACTGGATATATGTGCCTAGATCTTTCCTCACCACATGGTGCTTGCCAAAAGAGGAAATAAAAAGGAATAGAGAGAAAATACTTTGACTCTTGCATAAAAGTAAATACATAAAAGTAAAAGATAGGCCCTTCGCAGAGGGAAGTAGAGGTTGCCATGCACTTTTTGGTTGTATGCTCAATCTCTTAGTGCAAAAGAATGTCACGTTATATTGCCGCTTTATGATAGCAACCTTTATTATGCAGTCTGCCGCCTTTATTATTTTGCCATCACAAGTTCATACAACACTTAATTTTCTCTTACACTCAATGATCTAACACACTTAGAAGCAATGTTTATTGCCTTATTGCATCGATGACAACTTACTTGAAGGATCTTACTCAATCCATAGGTAGGTATGGTGGGCTCTCAAAATAAGATTTGGGTTGAGGGTTTGGGATGCACAAGTAGTATCTCTACTTAGTGCGGAATTTTGGCTAGCAAAGGTGGGGGCAAGCACCACATGTTAAATGATCTATGACAATATAACTTCTATGTGAATATGAACAAACATAAATCATTACATTGTCTTCCTTGTCCAGTGTCAACAATTTTGGCATATAATATTTAATTGGGGGCTCACAATCATAAAATATGTCCAAGATAGTGTATTTTCATGTGAATGTTCTCTTCCCTTGTTAATTCTTTCATTAATTGCATCATTGACCAATGCAATGTTTGTAAATCTCCAATAAAATTTTCTACTTATACTCTTCCTTATGTGATGTCATTACTTACCATAATACTAGCATATGATATTTTCATTTATTTCCTTTATTTTTATTGAACAAGAAAGTAAAGAAAACAAAACTCAAACAAAACTTTATTATATATATCTCGCACCCGGTTACAAGGAGAGATCACTAAGCAAGAACTCAAAAAGAAAGGATCGAACTAAAATTTTATTCAACTAAAGCAAAAGATAACTAAGGATCGAACTAAGATAAGTAAAGGCGAAAGCTAGTGGAGGTGATACGATACCGAGGCACCTCCCCCAAGCTTGGCACAAGCCAAGGGGTGTTCCCATACCCAATACTCAAGTCTTCTTTGGTGATGAAGAAGGAGGTGGTGATGATGAAGTAGGAGAGGGTTCGTCCTTCTCTTTCAGGCTCAAAAGATACTCCAATCTTCGGACACTCCGAAGGGTAATGATGTGCTCTTGCAATAAAATATTTTCACGAGTGATATATTTTTTTTGAACACAAACCGTTTCAATGATCCTAAAGGCTTCAATCTCAGTGGGAGTGAGGTATTCATAGTATGGTTGAAGGATATCTTTTTCTTTCTCCAAGGGCAAGGCTTGCTCTACTGCCGGAGCTTGATCTCTGATAGCTTCCTTGCTCTTGTCCTCCTTGAAAGTTTCTTCAGGCTCTTCTCTCTTCAGTTTAATATTCATCAAACAAGCATCCTCTTCTACGTTGTTGGTGGGGGAAGAAGACATGATGCTGGTCTTGATGGATCTGGCAGAAAACGGAAAGAAAAGAAAACTAAAGATTTCTCCGTGATACGGTGGTTGATACGTCTCTGTCGTATCTACTTTTCCCAACACTTTTGCCCTTGTTTTAGACTCTAACTTGCATGATTTGAATGGAACTAACCCGGACTAACGTTGTTTTTCAGCAAAATTTCCATGGTGTTATTTTTGTGCAGAAATAAAAGTTCTCGGAATGACCTGAAAATCAACGGAGATTATTTTTGGAATATATAAAAAATACTGGAAGAAGAATCCATGTCAGGGAGCCCACACCCTGTCCACGAGGGTGGGGGCGTGCCTACCCCCTAGGCGCGCCCCCTGCCTCGTGGGCCCCCTAACGCTCCACCGACCTCAACTCCAACTCCATATATTTGTGTTCGGGGTGAAAAAATCAGAGAGAAGGATTCATCACGTTTTACGATACGGAGCCGCCGCCAAGCCCTAATCTCTCTCGGGAGGGCTGATCTGGAGTCCGTTCGGGGCTCCGGAGAGGGGAATCCGTCGCCATCATCATCAACAACCTTCCTCCATCACCAATTCCATGATGCTCACCGCCGTGCATGAGTAATTCCATCGTAGGCTTGCTGGACGGTGATGGGTTGGATGAGATTTATCATGTAATCGAGTTAGTTTTGTTAGGGTTTGATCCCTAGTATCCACTATGTTCTGAGATTGATGTTGCTATGACTTTGCTGTGCTTAATGCTTGTCACTAGGTCCCGAGTGCCATGATTTCATATCTGAACCTATTATGTTTTCATGAATATATGTGATTTCTTGATCCTATCTTACAAGTCTATAGTCACCTACGATGTGTTATGATCCGGCAACCCCGAAGTGACAATAATCGGGACCACTCCCGGTGATGACCGTAGTTTGAGGAGTTCATTTATTCACTATGTGTTAATGCTTTGGTCCGATACTCTATTAAAAGGAGGCCTTAATATCCCTTAGTTTCCAATAGGACCCCGCTGCCATGGGAGGGTAGGACAAAAGATGTCATGCAAGTTCTTTTCCATAAGCACGTATGACTATATTCGGAATACATGCCTACATTACATTGATGAACTGGAGCTAGTTCTGTGTCACCCTAGGTTATAACTGTTGCATGATCGATCGCATCCGACATAATTCTCCATCACCGATCCAATGCCTACGAGCTTTTCCTATATTGTTCTTCACTTATTTACTTTTCCGTTGCTACTGTTACAATCACTATAAAACCAAAATTATCACTTTTGCTACCGTTACCACTACTATCATATTACTTTGCTACTAAATACTTTGCTATAGATATTAAGTTTCCAGGTGTGGTTGAATTGACAACTCAGCTGCTAATACTTGAGAATATTTTTTGGCTCCCCTTGTGTTGAATCAATAAATTTGGGTTGAATACTCTACCCTTGAAAACTGTTGTGATCCCCTATACTTGTGGGATATCAAGACCATTTTCTGGCGCCGTTGACGGGGAGCATAGCTCTATTCTTTGAGTCACTTGGGATTTATATCTGCTTATCATTATGAAGAACTTGAAAGATCAAAGAACCTAGATTTTTCCCTCAACTACGAGGGGAGGTAAGGAACTGCCATCTAGCTCTGCACTTGATTCACCTTCTGTTTTGAGTAAGCTTGCGACACCTAAACCTTCTTCTCCTATTAATTATGGTATGTCGCATGTTATTGATGATGCCACTTCTGCTATGCATGATACTTATGATGAAACTACTTCTATGCTTGATAATACTGTGCCACTAGGTGAATTTCTTGATGAACAACTTGCTAGGGCTAGAGAGAATGAAATTATTGAAACTGATAATATTGATGAAAGTGATGATGAAGATTCTCCCCCTAGATATGATTTGTCTGTTGTGCCTGAGGGTTATGTTATGGATGAAGAAACTGCTAGAGACTTTCTTGCCTGCAATGATAGAAGTGATCTTAACAAACTATTAGCTAAGCTGAAAGAAAAATCTCTGAATGCTAGAATGAAATATGATCCTGCTTATGCTACTTCACCTATCTTTATTACTTATAAGGATTATGATTTCTTAGTTGATCCTGATATAATTACTTTTGTTGAATCTGATCCTTTCTATGGCTATGAATCTGAAATTGTTGTGGCACATCTTACTAAATTAAATGATATAGCTACCATGTTCACTAATGATGAGAAAACTCGCTACTATTATATCCTTAAATTATTTCCATTCTCATTAAAGGGTGATGCTAGGATATGGTTTAATTCTCTTGATCCTGGTTGTGTGCGTAGTCCCCAGGATATGATTTACTACTTCTCTGCTAAATGTTTCCCCGCTCATAAGAAACAAGTTGCTTTAAGGGAAATATATAATTTTGTGCAAATTGAAGAAGAGAGTCTCCCACAAGCTTGGGGGAGGCTTCTCCAGTTACTTAATGCTTTTCCTGATCATCCTCTCAAGAAAAATGAAATACTTGATATCTTTTATAATGGACTAACCGATGCTTCCTGAGACCACCTGGATAGTTGTGCTGGTTGTGTTTTCAGGGAAAGAACTGTTGATCAAGCTGAAATTCTATTAAATAATATGTTGACCAATGAAAATAATTGGACACTTCCTGAACCAACTCATAAGCCAACTCCGAAGAAAAGGGGTATTCTATTTTCTCAGTCCTAAAGATATGCAAGAGGCAAAGAAATCTATGAAAGAAAAAGGTATCAAAGCTGAAGATGTTAAGAATTTTCCTCCTGTTGAAGAAATACATGGTCTTAATTCATCACCTATTGAAGAAACACACGGTCTTGATAACCCGACACAGGTAGTAAAGGTAAACTCTCTCTATAGATATGATAAAGCTGAAATCCCTCCTGCTAAGTTTGCTAGCCAATGTTTGGATGAATTTGATAACTTTATGGTTAAGCAAGAAGATTTTAATGCTTATTTTGTTAGACAACTGAAACACAATGCTTATATGATTAAACACTTGAGTGATTATATGGCTAGTGTTAAAGGTGAACTTAAACTTATTAGTAAACATGCTTCTACCACTACTAGGAAAAGGCCTACTAATGGCGCACTAGTTTTGCCTACTAATGGCGAACTGCTGGTGCGCCATTAGTATCACGCCACTAGTATTTCTTACTAATGGCACACCACCGGTGCGCCATTAGTATCTGGTATACTAATGGCGCACCAAGCAGTGCGCCATTAGTATAGAACACCATGCGCCATTAGTATGCCTCCCAGGGGGCCATATTTAACCATGTGCTTTGGCATACTAATGGCGCACTGTTGGGTGATGCGCCATTAGTGTGATTATAATAGTGCGCCATTAGTGTCTTGTATGGTGTGCCACTAGTATGAATATTAGGGATTTTTTTTCCATTTCTAATATTTTCACAGTTAAAAAATATTAGAGATAACGTACAACACAGATCTGCTTAGCTTACATACAGGGGGCCATATGTAACGATGTTACCTGCGTCCACCAGATCATATCCAACACACAAGTTTCATCATATATACATACATAGCCAACAAATAGTTCCATCGTTACATATTACAAAAGTTTCACAATGTTCATTCAACACCGTTATCCATCAATTCACAAAAGTTTCACATTGATACAAAATAAAAACACAAATGGAAATGAAGCACTCCATCCATGCAAGCTTCCGTGAATTAAATCAAATCTGCAAAATGATAAACAAGAAGTTAGAAGAAGAAGAAGAAGAAGAAGAAGAAGAAGAGAAGAAGAAGACTAGAAGAAGAATAAGAAGAAGAATAAGAAGAATAAGAAGAAGACTATAAGCTTATTATGTAAACTTGATCATTTTGTGCTAACATAAGTAATTTTGGAGCTAACCTATAGGAAACTAAGCATATAAGCTCTAAGTTAGCATATTAGAGCCAACTTAAGTAAAATGAAGCTAACCTATGTCATTTTGGATAAGAAGAAGAATAAGAAGAAGACTATAAGCTTATTACGTAAACTTGATTATTTTGTGCTAACATAAGTAATTTTGGAGCTAACCTATAGGAAACTAAGCATATAAGCCCTAAGTTAGCATATTAGAGCCAACTTAGGTAAAATGAAGCTAACATATGTCATTTTGGATAAGAAGAAGAATAAGAAGAAGACTATAAGCTTATTATGTAAACTTGATCATTTTGTGCTAACATAAGTAATTTTGGAGCTAACCTATAGGAAACTAAGCATATTAGAGATAAATAGGTAACTAAGTATATATATATACATATATATATCATTTTGGAGATCTGACATACCTGACATAGTTTAGTTCTCATTGTTCTTCTCCTTCTCCTTCCTCAGCCTGATGCGCCAAGAGCGGCAAGGCGGTGGAGGTAGCTGTGGGATGTAGTATTCTACCACAATTGGCATGGTCATGTCGCCTAGCTGTGGGATCGCCGGCGCCACCACCGGTGCGTGGTAATTGTCAGGCACCACTACCATCGCGAGGCCACCCTCAGCCACCACCATCTCTTGCCCATGGTCAGCCACCACCATCTCTTGCCCATGGTCAGCCACCACCATCTCTTGCACCTGGTCAGCCACCACCATCTCTTGCCCTTGGTCAGCCACCACCAGCGCTAGGTCATCTTCAGCCTGATGCCCATCGTCATCCTACAGCTCCTCATCCCCACTCTGCTCCTCTTCTCCCCCACTCCAGTCCGGATCATCCTTCTTGTTGTCTTCGCTGCTGCCAGAATCGATGCTGCTTTCGCTAAGGCCAGAATCGCTATTGCTTTTGCTACAACCATAATCGCTGCTGCTTTGGCTATAGCCAGTGTCGCTGCTGCTGCTCCCATTGCCTGTCCAAATGCAACAATGACCGTTAACAATCGATGTGAGACAAAGCCAAATATGGAGGAATAAGAAGAGGCAGAACGCACTGGCATCTTCGTCTTCAGTGTAGCGCATGCGACACATAGTCTTGTTGAAAACCTTCACAATGAGCATTGTGGCGTCATCGTCATACCTCAAGAGAAGAAAGTACCCGGTCCGCAGGTCGTAGGCACTATAGAACTTCTCCCAGCCACGGCACAGGTACATGTGGCCCTCCTCGATCACCAACTCCATGTCCCACAGCCTGCGAACCCCGCTGCCGGCCTGTTGGAGCTTCACATTATCTGGCGGATCATCACCCAGCATCTTCATAAAAGCGTCAGGCAGCTTCTGCAATTTGGGACAAGGAGTGATGTAGCAAACAACAGAGTTATCATAATGAGATGGGTGAAGGGGAGATCTCTCGTTTTATATACCTGCCTCATGGCTGATACTGAAGAAGAAAGTATGATAGTGAAGAACTCGAAAGCATCCAACTCGTACTCCGGTGAGGCAGAGCGGCGGTGGCTGCTTCCCCCCATCTTTGATAAGCAGCAGAAGAGACCAATTAGTACCCTTACAACAATATAGCAGCATAAATTTTGAGCAGAAGATAATCAACATTAGTCGCAAGTACCCCATATGTCCTATTTTTAGCAAAGTCATGCTAAAATTCACGGAAAATTTCAGCATGACCTTTGCTGAAAATAGGACATATGGAGTACCCGAATTTGCCGGAACGGAAGTTAATCGACATTCTGGCAAACTCAAGGGCCTCTCGGGGTACCTGCAAAATCATTATCCCCGCATAATGAAGTCGCCAATGGGTCATTCAGAAGATCACAAGTAGCATCATCACAAGTACAACATCATGACAAGTACAGCAGTAGCAGCAGTGAATACAGGCATAACAGCAGCAGCAGAAGCAGTTAAGAAAAAGCTGCCGAAGCTTGTAAAACTATACTGTCCTAGAACAAATAACCTGGCAGTAGGTCCATTAGGACTCGTTTAACTGCAGAAAGTCTTGTTTTGGGTTCAGTTTACATTTCAGGTCAAGACTTATTCCATGTCTCCCTCCTCTTGCTCTTTTGCTTTGCCCAGAGAATTATTGGTACCAAGTACTACTACTACACTTTTTTACTTTCACTGATTGAACACTTGTTACCTTCATACACAGTTAGCTCATCACTGTACCTAACTGAATTTTTTTACAATAGCTCAAGTTTTTGACAGTAGCTCCTCACTGTATATGTAAGGTTTCAACAAGACTCATCATCAGTATATATAAGCAGGATCTCTGTAAACAAACGAACATCATGTTCACTAGTAAGCAGGATCATGGATTACTGTTAATTAAAAATAGAGCATCTGGCTTGTCTTATCATGTTCACTAAGTCCACATAAATAGAGCATCATCTACTCTGAATGATTTGATAATTAATACTGATAACTTCAGCATCTATAGACTTTGTGTTGTGGCAGCAGCTAAAAAACCCTACATCTTGTTTCTCTGTTTATTAAAGTTGTTGTTTATGTGTCAAGTTTGACATCAAATTGACTGAATATCAACTTGATAGATCAAAAGCTGATAGAAATTGACATGTTTTGAGCATCAAGAGATCTGAATGTAGTTAACTTGTTTTGAAAATTAGAGAAGGCTAAGTTGACAGATTGTGGCCAGGGCCATACTAGTCTGATTTTACACTAGAACAAGCTCACTACACACACTACACTACACTACACTACACATGCTTAAACTCTGAACATAAACAAACACCAGCAATGCAATATGTAAACTACCTCTGTTTCTAGGCAACAATAGTTATCATCAATGCTTTTGAGTTTATTAAGTACCTTCAGTTCTGAGCTTTAAATGTCAAAAGAGCTTCACAGAATCTTGAATCCTCCAAATCACTCTTAACAGTTCTGCATTGCACAAAGGCAGCAATGAGCCAATGATATCAGTAGCAATAATACGTGCTTACATTCTCATAACGTCAGTATTAGTTAACCAAAATTGAACCTACAGATTTCTAGTACAGTGAGTAACTCCCAATTCTTTTAATAGAAGCACAATTAACAACAGAACTAAGGAGTCTAGGACAATGCCACCAGATAGAATTTGAAGGAAAAACGTTCTTCCAGAACCTTCAAGCCACAATCATACATAGAGTGGCTGATCATATAAGCTATATTTAAATAAACATCAACTAAACTTGATGAAAAGAAAAACTACAATCACATTGATACACACAGATCAATTCTTAAACTAATTCTAACCAGATTTATAAGTACTCATGGACACCAGTTGCATCAATGGCACATCACTAGATTACACCACCTAAACTAGCCAAACAATCAAGCTAGAAATAGTTGGCTGAACCATGGCTAACCAAACTCCAACCTACAAAGTTAATTTGCACTGAAAGACTTTTGCATCCTTTTTTAGGGTGACTTCTACATCCTTGTAAACAGCACAGCACAATTGAAAAAAAATTGTAGAGCATCCTGTTACAAACTTGTTCTGATCCTACAAAGAACAGACTTGGGTGGGCGCGGCCGGTCACTGGAGGGGTCGGGGAAGGGTGGAGAGGGAGGAAGGAGGAAGGAGGAGAGGTACCTGGGCGGGCGCGGCCGGTCGCCGGAGGGGTCGGGGTCGACGGCGGCGGCGTCGAAGGGATGGCTCGAGGGCGCCTTGGTTGGTCGTGGGGAGGCCGGCGGCCGCGGTCGTCGTCCTGCACCCCGTGCCCGGACTGAGGTAGAGGCGGCGCAGGGCAGGGGCCGACGCGGGGGGCGCGGGGTTTCTAGGGTTTCGAGGGGGAGGTGGGGCTCGGGGGGGAGGCGACGCTCGAGGGGGAGGAAGGGGAGAGGGAGGCGGCGGGGGCGCGTGGGCGCAGTCGGTTGGTGGTGTATGGATGGTGGAAGATTACTAATGGCGCACCCCCAGGCGGTGCGCCATTAGAATGTTTTTTTCATAGCAATGGCGCACCAGCGGGACAGTGTGCCATAAGTATTCTTTTTTTAGATAGCAATGGCGCACCAGCTACCCATGTGCCATAAGTAAGAATTTTTTTTTTTAAAAAATGAATATGAATATGAAACAGTAATTTTTTTTATAAAAATAGTAATAATTGTTGTTTAACAACAATTGTAGTCTACACTTCATTATTATTATTTTTTAAAAATGAATATGAATATGAAATAGTAATATTTTTTTATAAAAACAGTAATAATTTTCGGGTCGGCGGTGGCGGTGGAGCAGGGGAGGGTGCGGGGGGTGCTCGTCGGCGGCGGTGGACTCGGCATACTAATGGCGCACCACACAGACATGCGCCATTAGTAGTTTTGCAAAAAAGTAAAAAAATAATTTTTATACTAATGGCGCACCGTGGCACAGTGCGCCATTACTAGTTTAAACTAGTAATGGCGCACTATGCAATGGTGCGCCATTAGTAGTTTTGCAAAAAAGTAAAAAAAATACAGTAGTGGCGCACTCTATGGCTGGTGCGCCATTAGTAGTTCTAACTACTAATGGCGCACTCTGCCCGGATGCGCCATTAGTATGTTTGAAAAAAATGAAAAAAAACATTTTGTTACTAGTGGCGCACCGTGTGCCTGGTGCGCCATTAGTGTCTTCCACACTAATGGCGCATCACCACATGGTGCGCCATTAGTATATAGTAGTGGCGCACCACTTCTCTGCTCCACCATTAGTGTCAATTTCATCTATAGCCCTTTTCCTAGTAGTGTATGGTTACCACTCAAGTAGAACAAGTACTTAAAGCTCATAATGATTTGCTCAATGAATTAAAATAATAAGAAGAATGATAATGTTGTTAGAGTTATGACTAGAGGTGGTAAAATTACTCAGGAACCTTTGTATCCTGAGGGCAATCCTAAGAGTTTTGAGCAGGGTTCTCAGAGAAATAATGTTGATGCACCTAGTCCTTCTAAGAGGGAGAAAAAGAAAAAATGCTAAGACTTTGCATGCTTCTAGTGAACCTGTTGTAGACACACCTGAGAACCCTAATGATATTTCTATTTCTGATGCTGAAACACAATCTGGTAATGAACATGAACCTAGTGATAATGTTAATGATGATGCTCATGTTGATGCTCAACCTAGCAATAATAATGATGTAGAGATTGAACCTGCTGTTGATCTTGATAACCCACAATCAAAGAATCAATGTTATGATAAGAGAGACTTTGTTGCTAGGAAGCACGATAAAGAAAGAGAACCATGGGTTCAGACACCCATTCCTTTTCCTCCTAAACCATCCAAGTAAAAGGGTGGTGAGGATTTTGAGCGCTTTGCTGAAATGATTAGACCTATCTTTTTGCGTATGCGTTTGACCGATATGCTTAAAATGAATCCTTATGCTAAATATATGAAAGATATTGTTACAAATTTGAGAAAGATACCAGAAGCTGAAATTTCCACCTTGCTTGCTAATTACACTTTTAAGGGTGGAATACCAAAGGAACTTGGAGATCCAGGAGTACCAACTATACCATGCTCCATTAAAAGAAACTATGTTAAAACTGCTTTATGTGATCTTGGAGCTGGTGTAGTGTTATGCCTCTCTCTTTATATCGTAGACTTGATTTGAATAAGTTGACACCTACTAAAAAATCTTTGCAAATGGCTGATAAATCAACTGCTATACTTGTCGGTATCTGGGAGGATGTGCCTGTTGTGGTTGCAAATGTTACTATTTTAACGGACTTCGTTATTCTTGATATTCCCGAGGACGATAGTATGCCTATTATTCTTGGAAGACCCTTCTTGAATACTGCATGGGCTGTTATTGATTGCACCAAAGGCAATGTCACTTTTCATGTTAATGGTAATGAGCACACGGTACACTTTCCAAGGAAACAACCTCAAGTCCACAATATCAATTCTATTGGAAAATTTTCAACAATCACTATTGGAGGTTTTGAATTTCCTCCTCCTACTTTCAAGAAGAAATATGATATTCTTATTGTTGGGGACATGCATATCCCCGTTGAGGTAACCTAGTGTTATTCGAAATTTCTCCGGTTTCATGTTACTCGAAATGAGTTTGTTAACAAGACCTGATCAACCTTGTTAGTGGACTCCTTTTGATGAGCATGATATGGATGAAGTTAGAAAACACAACTCTCTGTACCCTCTTTTTACTTTCTTTTATTTATATTAAATAATGCAAAAATAGTAATTTCTGTCGGTTTTCTGAATTATCCGTGCAATAAAAAATACCCCGAAAATAAAAGTTCTCCAAATGCCCTGAAATTTAAATATGATTTTTTCTAGAATATTTGAGAATATCTGGCACTGAGAGCACATCAGGGGGAGCAAGCACCTGGCCACGAGGGTCCAGGGCGCACCCCTCTGCCTCGTGGGCCCCTGGTGACCCCCCCTCCACTTATTCCAGCCACCACACACTCCTTCCTCCCAAAAAAAATCACCAACCAGCTCAAGCACGAGTTCTAGCTCATCTTGCTGCCATTTTCGATCTCCTAGCTCAAAGGTCCATTCCCAAAACTGCTTTGGGGGATTGTTCTTTGGTATGTGACTCCTCCAATGGTCCAATTAGTTTTTGTTCTAGTGCTTTATTTATTGTAAATTTTTGCTGCTTAAGTGACCCTGTTCTTGAGCTTGCATGTCAAATTTATATGGTCCCAAGTAGTTCTAATGCATGATATAGTCTCTAGGCACTTGTAGGAGTAGTTGCTATCAATTTTGTTAAGTTTGGTTCACTTTTATTTTGAAGCTAATAAAAATTTCAGAAATTTTTCAGAGGAAGAAATATTTTTAGGAAAATGTACCAAGGTTGTTCCTCAAGGAAGCAAGGACCCAGGCCCGCAATGCGTGAGCAGGACGATGAACCACCGAGGGACACTCAAGTGCGGCCTTGTGAATGGCCATCAGAAGATTTCATGGTCCAAGCAGGAATCAAGGAGGAATTTGACGCATATGTGCGTAACGCCAATCTTGAGAGCTTCGTGGCAGATAAGTGCCGTCAGTACCACTACCTCACTGATTCTTTTGTGAGAAGGTTTGAATTTTCATCATCACGCAATTTTCAAATTGTCATGTTTGAACTTTATGATAAATCTTATACCATGGACTTAGAAGATTTTAACACTTCTTGTAAACTCCCACAGTGGGGTAATGTTAGTGAACCTCGCAAATCTGAATATAGACTTTCTTGCTAGTATTTCTGTGGGGGAATCTATGAAATCACGCAATCTAGTGAACCTCGCATTCATTTTCCTTCTATACATTATTTTGCTCTCTTTATAGATAGATGCATAAATGGTAAGGATGATGCACGTCACATGTGCGTGCCAGATCTTAGTGTTCTCAAGAGTGTTGTATTAGGAGATAGACAATATAACTTGGGGGCCATTGTTGCACGCAGGTTGCATAATAACAAAATTAATGGAGATTTATTTTGTGGAATTTACGCAACTCGTTTAGCTGATTTTCTTGAGATACCCATACATGGAGATGATATTGAGTTGCCTCCTGCTTATTTAGATTATAATGCCATGGTTCATCATCAGTTTGTTGAGAGGAACAATTAGTTCCTCCAGTACCGATTAATCTTTGATAGACGACGCGCCTATCACGTCGCTCTCCCTGCTCCTGCCTTCTTTGATTTTCAGGCAAAAGGGAGATATGTTATAACCAGGGAGGACGCGACCGAGTACGAGAGGAGGACGGAGGCAGCTCACCTCCACGCTGCAGGTCTTCAGGCAATAGCTGATGCATCTCAGTACGACCCCAGCTTCAACTTCGGATATCCACCAAGACATCCATGGACATAGACCAACTTAGGCCAAAAGCCTAAGCTTGGGGGAGTACATATCTCTCACCGACATTACATTCATGTTCACACACTCATGCTAGTTGTCGGTGCTCATAATTTTTCACTGTACCATCCATGCTAGTTTATTTTCATTTTCTCACTTTCTTCTTGTCTGTTTGAATAACCTTAAGAAAAACCAAAAAATTAGTTGTAGCTTTTAGTTAGTTCACTTTCCATGCCTGTAGTAGTAGTAATTAAAAATAAAACCCAAAAAGATTTCTCGTTCTTCTTTTGCTTGTTGGGAGCTTTCGCGTGTAAATAGTTTTATTTCTTTTCTTTCTTTGGGGGTCGAAAGGAGAAGACCATAATGAAAATGTTGAGTGGCTCTTATATGCATTATTGCTGATCTAACAAAGAGCCCATATTACCTTGTCTTCTCTCTTGAATTGAATGCTTGCAGATTCCAGCTTAGTCCAATGCACATGCACTATTATTATCATCCACATCGTCCAGTCGTGCAAGTGAAAGGCAATAATGATGATTATATGATGAACTGATTGAGATGAGAAAAGCTGGTATGAACTCGACCTCTCTTGTTTTTGTAAATATGATTAGGTCATCGTTCCTGATTCAGCCTATTATGAAAGAAACATGTTTGCAATGACAATTAGAGATTTATAGTTGCTTATGCCATGCTTAATTAGCAAGGAGTTTATAATGGTTTACCTTGCGTGCCAACATGGTATTAAAATGGTTGTGATGTGGTATGATAGGGTGGTATCCTCTTTTGAACGATTCGAGTGGCTTAACTTGGCACATGTTCATGCATGTAGTTGAAACAAAATCAACATAGCCTCTAGGATATTTAAGTTCATGGTGAATTATATCCTACTCATGCTTGCATTCGGTGTTGATTAATTTTAATGCATGTTCATGACTGTTGTCGCTCTCTAGCTGGTCGCTTCCCAGTCTTTTTCTAGCCTTCACTTATACTAAGCAGGAATACTGCTTGTGCATCCAATTCCATAAACCCCAAAGTTGTTCCATATGAGTCCACCATACCTACCATATACGGTATCTACCTGCCGTTCCAAGTAAATTTGTATGTGCCAAACTCTAAACCTTCAAATAAACATTATGTTTTGTATGCTCGAATAGCTCATGTATCAACTAGGGCTGTCTGTATCTTCCATGCTAGGAGGGTTATTCTCACGAGGAGTGGACTCCGCTCCTCACTCACGAGAAAATAGCTGGTCACCGGGATGCCCAGTCCCATGCTTTATGCAAATCAAATCAAAATAACTGCAAATAAAACTCCCCCGGGACTCTTGTTAGTTGGATGCACTCGTTGTTTCGAGAAATCCATGGATTGATGCTTGTTGGTGGAGGGGGAGTATACACTTTGCCATTCTATTTGGGAACCGCCTGTAATGTGTGTAGCATGGAAGATATCGAGATCTCTCGGTTGTTATGAGTATACCGCTCAAAATATTATTCATATCTATTTCAAAACTAAGCTATGGCACCTCTATAAATCCCTACTTCCCTCTGCGAAGGGCCTATCCATTTACTTTTATGTTGAGTCATCATGCTCTTATTAAAAAGCACCAGTTGGAGAGAACCATTGTCATTTGCAACCATTAATGTTAGTTTACATTGAGTGTGACTTGACTGGATCTCTTTTACCATGAATTACAATGTCTAGTCAGTCCTTGATCTTTAAAGGTGCTCTGCATTTATGTTTTGCGGTCTCAGAAAGGGCTAGCGAGATACCATCTTGTTATATCATATTATGATTGTTTTGAGAAAGTGTTGTCATCCGAGATTTATTATTATTGCTCGCTAGTTGATTATTCCATTGATATGAGTAAAGATGAGACCTAAGTGTTATTGTGAATATGGTTAGTTCATAATCTTTGCTGAAAACTTGAATGCTGGCTTTACATATTTACAACAACAAGAGCAAACCGAGTTTGTAAAAGTTTTTCTTTATCACTTTCAGTTTATCAACTAAATTTCTTGAGGACAAGCAAAGGTTTAAGCTTGGGGGAGTTGATACGTCTTCGTCGTATCTACTTTTCCAAACACTTTTGCCCTTGTTTTGGACTCTAACTTGCATGATTTGAATGGAACTAACCCGGACTAACACTGTTTTCAGCAGAATTGCCATGGTGTTATTTTTGTGCAGAAATAAAAGTTCTCGGAATGAATTGAAAATCAACGGAGATTATTTTTGGAATATATAAAAAATACTGGAAGAAGAATCCATGTCAGGGGCCCACACCCTGTCCACAATGGTGGGGGCGCGCCTACCCCCTGGGTGCGCCCCCTGCCTTGTGGGCCCCCTGACGCTCCACCTACCTCAACTCCAACTCCATATATTCGTGCTCGGGGAGAAAAAAATCAGAGACAAGGATTCATCGCGTTTTACAATATGGAGCCGCTGCCAAGCCCTAATCTCTCTCGGGAGGGATGATCTAGAGTCCGTACGGGGCTCCGAAGAGGGGAATTCGTTGCCATCATCATCAATGTCGTGCATGAGTAATTCCATCGTAGGCTTGCTGGAAGGTGATGGGTTGGATGAGATTTATGATGTAATCAAGTTAGTTTTGTTAGGGTTTGATCCCTAGTATCCACTATGTTCTGAGATTGATGTTGCTATGACTTTGCTGTGCTTAATGCTTGTCACTAGGTCCCGAGTGCCATGATTTCATATCTGAACCTATTATGTTTTCATGAATATATGTGATTTCTTGATCCTATCTTACAAGTCTATAGTCACCTACTATGTGTTATGATCCGGCAACCCCGAAGTGACAATAATCGGGACCACTCCCGGTGATGACCGTAGTTTGAGGAGTTCATTTATTCACTATGTGTTAATGCTTTGGTCCGATACTCTATTAAAAGGAGGCCTTAATATCCCTTAGTTTCCAATAGGACCCCGCTGCCATGGGAGGGTAGGACAAAAGATGTCATGCAAGTTCTTTTCCATAAGCACGTATGACTATATTCGGAATACATGCCTACATTACATTGATGAACTGGAGCTAGTTCTGTGTCACCCTAGGTTATAACTGTTGCATGATCGATCGCATCCGACATAATTCTCCATCACCGATCCAATGCCTACGAGTTTTTCCTATATTGTTCTTCGCTTATTTACTTTTCCGTTGCTACTGTTACAATCACTATAAAACCAAAAATATCACTTTTGCTACCGTTACCACTACTACCATATTACTTTGCTACTAAATACTTTGTTGTAGATATTAAGTTTCCAGGTGTGGTTGAATTGACAACTCAACTGCTAATACTTGAGAATATTCTTTTGCTCCCCTTGTGTCGAATCAATAAATTTGGCTTGAATACTCTACCCTCGAAAACTGTTGCGATGCGCTATACTTGTGGGTTATCAGTGGTCAATAGGTTCGGGGGATATATAAAGATTTTTTATCTTGGGAAATAGGCAAACGGGAGAAAAATGGAGCCCGGAAGGTACGCAAGGTGGGCACAAAACACCAGGGAGCGCATGGCCCACCTAGGCGTGCCTGGCTTGCCAGGCGCACCCTGGTGTCTTGTGCCCACGAGGGTTGCCTTCATGGTTGTTTCTTATTTTCCTAATTATTAATATATTCCAAAACTAACAGAAAATATTTTTGCGGATTTTTTGGAGTCTGTTTACTTACTGTACCACGTACCTCCTCTTTTTTCACGATTCTGGAGTGTTCTGAAAGGTTTCTTTTATGTGTTCTTCCGGTGTCATAGTTTGGATAATATTTCTTTCAACATTAATGGGCGTACCTGAGATATAATGTCTTATTCTTTGCCCATTGACAACCTTCGGGTTAGTACCTTCGGTATTATTTATTTTGATAGCTCTAGATCGATAAACCTCCTCGATAACATAAGGTCCTTCCCATTTAGAGAGAAGTTTTCCTGCAAAGAATCTGAAACAAGAGTTGTACAAAAGAACATATTCTCCAACTTTGAACTCACGCTTTTGGATTATTTTATCATGACATCTCTTGACTTTTTTATTTAAATAACTTGGCATTTTCATAGGCTTGGGTTCTCCATTCATCTAGTGAGCTAATATCAAATAACCTATTTTCACTGGCAAGTTTGAAATCATAGTTGAGTTCTTTAATTGCCCAATATGCTTTATGTTCTAACTCAAGAGGCAAATGACAAGCTTTTCCATAAACCATTTTATAGGGAGACATACCCATAGGATTTTTATATGTTGTTCGGTAAGCCCAAAGTGCATCATCTAATTTCTTAGACCAATTCTTTCGGGACCTATTGACAATTTTTGTAAAATTAATTTTATTTCTCTATTGCTAAGTTCAACTTGACCGCTAGACTAAGGATGATAAGGTGATGCAATTCTATGGTTAACATCATACTTAGCAAGCATTTTACGGAAAGCACCTTGAATAAAATGTGAACCACTTCGAGTCATTAAATATCTAGGGACTCCAAACCTTGGGAAAATAACTTCCTTAAGCATTTTAATAGAGGTGTTGTGATCATCATGACTAGTTGGAATAGCTTATACCCACTTAGTGACATAATCAACAGCAACCAAAATGTGTGTATACCCATTAGAGGAAGGAAAAGGTCCCATATAATCAAAACCCCAAACATTAAATGGTTCAACAACAAGCAAATAATTCATAGGCATTTCTTGGTGCTTACCAATATTAACAATTCATTGGCATTCATCACAAGATAAATCAAACTTATGGGCATCCTTGAAGAGAGTAGGCCAATAAAAACCAGATTGCAATACCTTGTGAGCAGTTCTGTCTCCCGCATGGTGCCCTCTGTAAGCTTTGGAGTGACATTTCCATAGGATTTGTCCATGTTCATGCTCAGATACACAACACTAATAATACCATCTACTCCTTCTTTATAAATATGTGGGTCATCCCAAAAGTAGTGTCTTAAATCATAAAAGAATTTTTTTCTTTTGTTCGTATGTGAATCTAGGTGGTATATATTTAGCAACAATGTAGTTAGCATAGTCAGCATACCAAGGAGTATAATGAGAAACATTTATTGCGGCTAATTGATCATCAGGAAAACTATCATTAATAGGTTGTTGGTCATCAAGAATATTTTCTAGCCTAGACAAGTTATCAGCTACGGGGTTCTCATCTCCTTTTCTATCAGTGATATGTAAGTGAAATTCTTGTAGCAAGAGAACTCACCTAATGAGTCTAGGTTTAGCATCTTTCTTTTCCACAAGATATTTTATAGCAGCATGATCAGTGTGAACAATAACTTTGGAATCAACAATGTAAGATCTAAATTTATCACAAGCAAACACCACTGCTAAAAATTCTTTTTAGTAGTAGCATAATTTATTTGGGCACTATCTAAAGTTTTACTAGCATAATGAATAACATTAAATTTCTTATCAACTCTTTGTCCTAGAACAACACCAACAACGTAATCACTAGCATCACACATAATTTCAAAAGGCAAGTTCCAGTCAGGTGGTTGAACAATACACTCGTACATTGATGTGCTATACAAACGGTTTTTAACCCCTTTCCACGATGGCGTTTGGAACCGTTGCCAAGTGAGTGTGGGCGATAGGGGGGTCCTTCCCACACAACCCAGAAACCATCGGGGATAGGCCATCCTGGCTCATAGGCTGGGGCAAAATGAGCTTGTGTGCGATCTGGCAGGGCATCGAAACCCATTTTTTTCCATTCGTATGTACATCCCACACGATGAATCCCAGAAAATCATTTCCGTTTGTATGTATATCACACACAGTTTTTTTGTGTGGAAACTTTTGTGCAAGGTGGCCTAACGCAAACAGTTCTCTGTCGGAAGTCGTGTGTGATTGTTAGTTGATCGAACACACCTACTTTCTATAAACCATGCGGGTTGTTTGAGTTCATCGCCCATGGTGCTGTCTGAGTAACCATATGCAATAGAAAACCCCAATAAGTAGGGTAATTAGACTATTATTGATAATCCATGTACTAATCAAATTGATATTTCTTATAAAACACACCAGATATTTCATATCCGTATACCAGCTACCAGGATTTCATAATCTAATTACATCAGATAGCTTCGGCACTTAGTTACACCATTACACAACAGCACCAAGTTTCACATGCAACATCGAAAACCTTTGGAAAGTAGCATCATACATGGTAGATAGACATATGAATCTCATCTGGGAAACTGCAGAAGCGGAAGGAAAATATTGAGCCTTCAATGATGTTGAATGTCCTTGAAACTTTAAGCCAGTGGCTATGGATAATTGCCCGCCCAACCTTCGTCCTCTTGAGCAAGACTTCAATATTCTATTGTGGGTGTTGAATGAATACCTTCCTCGCCTCTTGTCCATGCATGTGGTTTGAGAGGTAATCATCGTGAACTGCTTTGAAAAGTACTGAAAACAAAGATATGCATAAATCGCTGTTATAAATTTTGAAATGGCGCAAGGGGTAAAAACAAGGTAAAAGAGTTAGTACCATCCTATAGTTGACTGATGTCTTATTCATTGTGCAAACAAAGATCTTGCTATTATTCATCGCAAGTTTCTTCATCCTAACAATCTTTCTGAGTTTCTTGACTTGACTGATATTCATGGACATCTCATTTCCCCATATGTAAAATGGGTCGAACAGTGGGTCTAAGCCTCTGATAGCAGGGCCTACATGTGCAAGACCAAATTGTAAGAAACCTAAATATTAGAATGATTCCTGCAACTGCACAATAATGTGCTATTAGCCAAAGGACCATGCTTGAACAAACCTCGATGGTAAACCACAATGTCTCCCATTGTTTCCCTGCAACACACATAACGAAGATCTTGATCAGGTTAATTGAGAGTTGCCATACTATCAGTATAATATGTATTGAGTATATCCAAATTCGATTTATTTCACATGCATAACAATACAAAATTGTACCCATAGCAAATGAAAATCAAATTGCAGAACTGAACCAAACAGTTAAATGGACATCAGACCAAATGAACCAAAATAGTTAACTGAGCATGACATTGAAGAATAGAAACATGTACTAGAAGATAAGACAGTTAACAAAACAAAGAATGCTTGAGAACAGTACTATGAAAATGTAGCAATTGTTGGACCAAAGTGTTAACTGAACATTACATTTCAGAGGACCAAAATGTTAACTGAACATCAGATTGCATATTAACATTAACGAGGACAAATCACTAGAAGGCACTGGCTGTGGCCTTGAGAAAACAACACGAACTATATTTTAAAGTAGACAACCATGTGGCCGTGTCGACGGTGGCCTCGAAGACGAGGTGCTCCTCCAAGATCTAGCGATCGGCACGAATGGCAGCCATAGAGACCTCGACCGCGCGTGCGGCCGCATGCTACTGAGCTCCGTGTTATACTGCATGCAAAATGGTTGTGGGCAGCGCTTAATTGGAGGAGGGGGACAGTGATTTCGGTGGAAGGTGTAGCGCCGTCGGTCTTGACATGTGGGACGGGAAAGGAGGAAGATGGTGTGGGTGGGGTGCGGATTACCTGACCATATCGACGAGGCCGTGCAGCAAGAAGAAGGGGCGGCGGCAAGGAGGCCGCGCAGCAAGAAGAAGGGTCTCTGGCGAGGAGGCGGCGCTACAAGAAGAAGGGTAGCCGACGAGGAGGCGGCGCTACAAAAAGAAGGGTCACTGGCGAGGAGACTAAGCTACCAGTAAGCGGCAGTGAAGGTTTGAAATTGGAAAGCAAGGAGGAATAGTGGAAATGTGGCTTTTGGTGGGAGGGAGGGGGCTGGGAGATAGATATTTCCACGGTGGCAAACAAATTCGCTCGGTGCCACGAGAAACTGGCGTGCAAGTGTGGTTCAAGCGGGGGCGGTGGGCTGTAGACGACGAAGCTTCCTGTGTAAGCCAGACAAGATGGTGCGCCAAGATATTTTATATCGCATCCCACACGATTCTTTCTAGTAAACTGTTTGTGGTATACCTGATTTTTTTCATTATGTTTTGAAAGACAAAATGGAGTTACGGAGGGAAAGGATGGTGTTTGAATTGCTAGAACATTTACATACAGTGAACATGCAACTAGTACATGAGTGCCGTGTTTAAATTTGCAATTATCCCGGTACGTTTGGCATTTTTAGGCATTAATTGAGTTTTTGGGCATTTAATGTGCATAAATCAAATTTGAACTACAAACAAATGCTCTAGTGCACCAAAGTTGGTTGAAAAATCACATTTGTGTCTTTGGGTGAATTTATAGGTCCCATGCAAGAAATGGGAATGAAATTCAAACATCTGGGCGTTGTGGCTTGGCCGGAAACATTGAGAAACTTGGTTTTTAATTTCTGTAAATCCAAAACAAGCCTGAAAATCATGAAACTTGGCATGGTGTCATGACATGGCACCAACATGCAGCGGTAATTTTTTTGGCCGAATTGGGACAAGCTTTGGTGTAAGCTTCTTGCAAACTGGAGCTTCTCTCAAGAAGGCTCGCGGTTCCGAGAGGGAGCGTGTCACCTCTGTGTGCGAAACGACACACGTACACTACCTTCTCCCGCCTTAATTTCTTTACCCAGGCAGGTTAGGCCAAATAGAAGTATCATGCTAAATTTTGGAATTATTCCGGGTTCGTTTGGCCTTTTTATACATTAATTAAGTTTCTGGGCATTTAATGTGCATAATTCAAATTTGAACTACAAGCACATGCTCCAATGCACCAAAGTTGGTTGAAAAATCACATGTGTGTCATTGGGTGAATTTCTAGGTCCCATGCAAGAAATGGGAATGAAATTCAAACATCTGGGCGTCGTGAGTCGGCTGGAAAGATTGAGAAACTTGGCTTTTTAATTCCTGTAAATCCAAAACACGCCAGAAAATCATGAAACTTGGCATGGTGTTATGACATAGCACCAACATGCTGTGGTAAATTTTTTTGCCGAATTGGGACAAGCTTTGGTGTAAGCTTCTTGCAAAAACCGGAGCTTCTGTCAAGAAGGCTTGTGGTTCCGAGAGGGAACGTGTCACCTCGTGTGCGAAACGACATACATACACTACCTTCTCCCGCATTAATTTTTTTACACAGACAGATTAGAGAAATAGAATTATCATCCTAAATTTTGGAATTATTCCAGGTTCGTTTGGCCTTTTTTATACATTAATTAAATTTATGGGAATTTAATGTGCATAATTCAAATTTGAACTACAAGCACATGCTCCAGTGCACGAAAGTTTGTTGAAAAATCACATGTGTGTCCTTGGGTGAATTTCTAGGTCCCTTGCAAGAAATGGGAATGAAATTCAAACATCTGGGTGTCGTGCCTCGGCCGGAAAGATTGTGAAACTTGGTTTTTTAATTCATGTAAATTGAAAACAAGCCTGAAGATCATGAAACTTGGCATGGTGTCATGACATGGCACCAACATGCTGCGGTAATTTTTTTGGCGGAATTGGGACAAGCTTTGGTGTAAGCTTCTTGAAAAACTAAGCTTCCCTCAAGAAGGCTCGTGGTTCCGAGAGGGAACGTGTCACCTCCATGTGTGAAATGACATACGTACACTGCCTTCTCCCGCCTTAATTTTTTTACACATGCATATTAGACCAAATAGAAGTATCGTGCTGAATTCTGGAATTATTCCGGGTTGGTTTGGCCTTTTTGTACATCAATTGAGTTTCTGGGTATTTAATGTGCATAATTCAAATTTGAACTTCAAGCACATGCTCTTGTGCACCAAAGTTGGTTGAAAAATCACATGTGTGTCATTGGGTGAATTTCTAGGTCCCATGCAAGAAATGGGAATGTAAGTCAAACATCTGGGCGTCGTTGCTTGGCTGGAAAGATTGAGAAACTTGGTTTTTTAATTCCTGTAAATCCAAAACATGCCTAAAAATCAAGAAAATTGGCATGGTGCCATGACATGGAACCAACATGCTGTGGTAATTTTTCTGTCCGATTTGCGAAGGTGCACACATTAACAATCAAAAAAGTCATTTTGGAACAAGTGATGTGAAGTTACAAATCGGAAACACAAGTATTATTGAAACCGTGGGCGTTCTACTTACCAACTACGTGCCGCCATGCGTCTGATTTTTTATTGGCTAGGAGTGTCGTGTGGTGTACCTATTTGAGTACGGGAGGCATGCGATCAGACCCCTGTGCGTGCTCATTGGGAGGAGAGCCCTTTGACCTCTACCTTCTGCGCACCTCCCTCCCAACATCTCCATTAATGGCGCCCGAGCCCCTGTTCTATGGCGTGGCTATATGTCTCACTAGACTGAGATTTAAGAGAGAGAAATGAAAATCTGAAAACAAAGTTTTCCACAGATCTTGATGTATGATCTGACGGACCTATATAGCATCGACTGCGATTTATAGCAAGCATGATGAATATAAGGACGACGACAATGGATAATAATTGTCTTACATATTTAGGAACATAATTAAAAAAGCCAAATGCGGCAAAGCCCAAAATACACAAGGGAAAAGAAGAAGGAAGACAATGATTTGGCTCGCTGATCTCTACTTTCTTGATGCGTTGCTGCAGGCTGTAGGAACTAGTCTCTGCGGCGAGCGGCGATGAGCTCTTTCTTGTCCTCAAGATGCTGCTCGAGAGCATCCACGGATTGCTCTGCCAGCCTTCTGCGCTCGATGCGCAGCATGGCATTCTCGTCCATAAGTTTCTCAACGATGACGCCCGTCCTCTTCAACAAGGCAGTGGTATCCTCCTGCTCCTCCGCACTTCCAACGATCTTCGCCCTCAGCAGGTCGCGTCGGCCAGGAGCTCCGCATTGCTCTCATTTATTTGTCGGATGATGCCGGTAGCCTGTTCAAAAGAGGCTTTCATGTCGTCCTAAAACCTCGCCCAGTTGGAGATCTGATCAATCTGGCTATGGACGACCGCATGCATGCGCCTGTAAGAGTCCTCACATACCCGCAATACATTTTCCCAAGCCACCGCTGCGCGGGAGGACATCTCCGCTGCATTCGCGATGCGGCGGGACATCTCTTCTGCTTCCGCAGCACGACCGAACCAGTCTGCTGCATCAATGACGCGGCGGGACCTCCGTGCTAGTTCGGCGGCGCGGCGGAACCTTTGTGCTGCAACGGCCAAATTAGACCAAATAGGCATATTAGACCAAATAGAAGTATTGTGCTAAATTTTGGAATTATTTCGGGTTCATTTGGCCTTTGTTATACATTAATTGAGTTTCTGGGCATTTAATGTGCATAATTCAAATTTGAACTACAAGCACATGCTCCAGTGCACCAAAGTTGGTTGAAAATCACATGTCTGTCTTTGGGTGAATCTATAGGTCCCATGCAAGAAATGGGAATGAAATTCAAACATCTGGGCGTCGTATCTCGGCCGGAAAGATTGAGAAACTTGGTTTTTTAATTCCTGTAAATCGAAAACACGCTTGAAAATCATGAAACTTGGCATGGTGTCATGACATGGCACCAACATGTTGCGGTAAATTTTTTGTCCGAATTGGGACAAGCTTTGGTGTAAGCTTCTTTCAAACTAGAGCTTCTCTCAAGAAGGCTCGTGGTTCCCAAAGGGAGCAGGTCACCTCCGTTTGCAAAACGACATACGTACACTGCCTTCTCCCGCCTTAATTTCTTTACACAGGCAGATTAGACCAAATAGAAGTATCATGCTAAATTTTGGAATTATTCTGGGTTCGTTTGGCCTTTTTATACATTAATTGAGTTTCTGGGCATTTATTGTGCATAATTCAAATTTGAACTACAAGCACATGCTCCAGTGCACCAAAGTTAGTTGAAAAATCACATGTGTGTCATTGGGTGATTTTCTAGGTCCCATGCAAGAAATGGGATAGAAATTCAAACATCTTGGCATCGTGGCTCGGCCAGAAAGATTGAGAAACTTGGATTTTTAATTCCTATAAATCCAAAACACGCCTGAAAATCATGAAACTAGGCATGGTGTCATGACATGACACCAACATGCTGCGGTAATTTTTTTGGCCGAATTGGGACAAGCTTTGGTGTAAGCTTCTTGCAAACCAGAGCTTCTCTCAAGAAGGCTCGTGGTTCCGAGAGGAAACGTGTCATCTGGTGTGCGAAACGACATACATACACTGCCTTCTCCCGCCTTAATTTTTTTACACAGGTAGATTAGACCAAATAGAAGTATCATGCTAAATTTTGGAATTATTCCGAGTTCATTTGGCCTTTTTTATACATTAATTTAATTTATGGGAGTTTAATGTGCATAATTCAAATTTGAACTACAAGCACATGCTCCAGTGCACCAAAGATGGTTGAAAAATCACACGTGTGTCCTTGGGTGAATTTCTAGGTCCCATGCAAGAAATGGGAATGAAATTCAAACATCTGGGCCTCGTGGTTCGGCTGGAAAGATTGAGAAACTTGGTTTTTTAACTCTTATAAATTGAAAACACGCCTGAAAATCATGAAACTTGGCATGGTGTCATGAAATGGCACCAACATGCAGCGGTAATATTTTTGGCCGGATTGGGACAAGCTTTGGTGTAAGCTTCTTCCAAACCGGAGCTTCCCTCAAGAAGGCTCGTGGTTCCGAGAGGGAACGTGTCACCTCCGTGTGCGAAATGACATACGTACAGTGCCTTCTCCTGCCTTAATTTTTTACACAGGCATATTAGACCAAATAGATGTATCGTGCTAAATTTTGGAATTATTCTGGGTTTGTTTGGACTTTTTTATACATTAATTGAGTCTCTGGGCATTTAATGTGCATAATTCAAATTTGAACTACAAGCACATGCTCTAGTGCACCAAAGTTGGTTGAAAAATCACATGTGTGTCATTGGGTAAATTTCTAGGTCCCATGCAAGAAATGGGAATGAAATTCAAACATATGGGTGTCGTGGTTCGGCCAGAAAGATTGAGAAACTTGGTTTTTTAATTCCTGTAAATCCAAAACACGCCTAAAAATCATGAAACTTGGCATGGTGTCATGACATGGAACCAACATGCTATTGTAATTTTTCTGTCCGGTTTGTGAAGGCGCACACATTAACAATCAACAAAGTTAACTTGGAATAAGTGTTGTCACGTTACAAATCAAAAACACAAGTATTATTGAAACTGTGGGCGTTCTACTTACCAGTTACGTGCCACCATGTGTCCCCTTTTTTATTGGCTAGGAGGTGTCATCAGGGGTAGCTATTTGAGTACGGGAGGCGTGCGATCAGACCCCTGCGCGTGCTCATCGGGAGGAGAGCCATTTCACCTCTACCCGTTATGAACCTCCCTCCCAACATCTCCATTAATGGCGCCCGAGCCCCTGTTCTATGGTGTGGCTATATGTCTCACTGGACATAGATTTAAGAGAGAGAAATGAAAATCTGAAAAGAAAGTTTTTCACGGATCTTGATGTAAGATGTGACGGACCTATGTAGCATCGACTACGACTTATAGCAAGCATGATGAATATAAGGACGATGACGGTGTATAATAATTGTCTTACATATTTAGGAACATAATTAAAAAAATCCAGATGTGGCAACGCCCAAAATACACAAGGGCAAAAGAAGAAGGAAGACAACGATCTGGCTCGATGATCTCTACTTTCTTGATGTGTTGTTGTGGGACGCAGGAACTAGTCTCCGCGGCGAGCGGTGATGAGCTCTTTCTTGTCCTCAAGATGCCTCTTGAGAGCATCCACAGATTCCTCCACCAGCTTTCAGCGCTCGATGCGCAGCATGACATTCTCGTCCATAAGTTTCTCGATGATGACACTGGTCCTCTTCAACAAGGCAGTGGTCTCCTCCTGCTGCTCCGCACTTCCAACGATCTTCGTGCTCAGCAGGTCGCGCTCGGCCAAGAGCTTCGCATTGCTCTCATTTAGTTGCCAGATAACATCGGTAGCCTGTTCAAAAGAGGCTTTCATGTTGTCCTACAACCTCGCCCAGCCAGAGATCTGATCCATCTGGCTATGGACGATCGCATGCATGCGCCTGTAAGAGTCCTCGCCTGCCCGCGAGACATTTTCCCAGGCCGCCGTGACGCGAGAGGACACCTCCGCTGCATTCGCGGCGCGGCGGGACATCTCTTCTGCTTCCGCGGCACGGCCGGAGCATTCTGCTGCATCGACGGTGCGGCGGCACCTCTATGTTGCTTCGGCAGCTCGGCGGGACCTTGGTGCTGCTACGGCCGTGCAGCGGGACATGCGACTGCTTTCACGGTGAGGCGGGACATCTCTCGTGCTTCCGCTTCCATGCTCGCATCTCCCTGGTGGTAATCTCTCAACCCAGAACTCACGCTGGCCATGGCAGACGCAAGATTACGATGATGAATGAGAATGACTTGTTTGTTTTTTTGGATGAGGAGTTGAGGAGGAATGTGGCTGTCAATCTCGGAGTAGTAGTATTTATAACGAGTACTAATGCGCTCCTAAGTGGTGAAACCGTTTAGGTTTTTGATCGGTGTTGAACAGGTTTGCAATTAATATAGCGTGGCGGTAATTTGGAATGTGACGGGACGCGGGCTCCAAAATTTATTGACCGGTATAAGTGCGGCACTATTCCCGGAAGGCGTAACGTGGGCACGCCCTTCCTCGACCGCCGTACGTGCGTTTGCACATAGATGCACCGCAATAGCCAATGTCAGCCACGTCTTGTTCCAACACCGTGTGCGCTCGGTTATTACCATCACGCATGTGTGTTTTAAATTAGAATATGTGTGCCCGTCTAGCGGCACCAAACGTTGATCTATCTAACTATTTTCTGTTTGTTGTGGCTAATCAAAAGTCCATCTGTGTAAAGTGTATGACTTCATCACAGACACTTTCATCTGGCTGACCCGTTTCCTGTCTGTTGCCTTGATCGCAAGAAGTTAATCCTTCTGAGCGTATTCCTCAAATCGCACACACCTTTATCTAGCTTCCGTTTCTATTGTTCCTCCTCATCACAAATAGTTTCATCTGAGTGAACCATATGCTGTGTATATCGCACACGCTTCAACTGGCTTCCGTTTTTTGTTCCGCCTCATCACAAATAGTTCATTGAACTGAACCATATGCCCTGCATCGCCCACGCAATTAAATCAGAACCATGTTTGATGGCATCGGCATCGCAAATGTTTTGCGCCTTTTTTACGGTTCTTTTACACCATTTTGCGATTATGCATCGCACACATTTCATCGAAGGGTCTCTAATGGTAGTGTCGTGTTTAGCAGAACTTGCAGTAGTGATAAGGTGCAAAAATTAAGGTTTTTTTAAGGTGTTTCAAAGGCTTCTACACAATCATCATAAAAAACAAATGGAACATCCTTTTGTAAAGATATGTTGAGAGCCTAAATTTTGGAGAAGTCTTTAAAAATCTCCTATAGAATCCAGCATGCTGAGGAACCTACGAATACATTGATATCTTTAGACATGGCATTTTCTCAATTGCAATCAACTTTAGCCTTTATCCACTATCCACCTCAATACCATGTTCAGAAATTTTATGTCCCAAGACAATGCCTTCATTAACCATAAAGTGGCACTTCTCCCAATTCAAGATAAGATTAGTATGCTCGCATCTCCGCAAAACTCGATCAAGGTTGCTTAAGAAATCATCAAATGAAGTTCCGTAAACAGAAAAATCATCCATGAAAACCTCAACAATCTTTACACAAAAATCTAAGAATATAGCAGTCATACATCTTTGAAAGGTAGCAAGTGCATTGCATAAACCAAAAGGCCTACGTCTATAAGCATAAGTTCCAAAAGGACAAGTAGAGGTGGTTTTCTCTTGATCAGGTTGTGAGACAGGTATTTGAGAAAAACCAGAATATTCATCGAGAAAACAAAAGTGTGTGTGCTTAGATAGCCTTTCTAGAATTTGATCAATAAAAGGCAAAGAGTAATGATCTTTTATAGTTGCTTATTTAATTTTATAAAATCAATTACCATTCTATGACCAGTGACAATTCTTTGAGGATTAAGGTCATTTTTATCATTAGGAACAATAGTGATACCTCCCTTCTTAGGGACACAATGAACGGGACTTACCCATCTACTATCAGCTATAGGATAGATTATACCTGCTTCAAGAAGCTTTAGTATTTCAGTCCTTACCACTTCTTTCATTTTAGGTTTTAAACATCGTTGGTGATCAACAACGGGTTTAGCATCAGGCTCCATATTAATCTTGTGCTGACAGAGGGTGGGACTAATGCCCTTATGATCGTCAAGAGTATATCCAATAGCAGCTCGATCCTTCTTTAGAATTTTCAATAATCTTTCTTCTTCGTGTTTTGAAAGGTTATCACTAATAATAACAGGATATATCTTTTTCTCATCAAGATAAGCATATTTCAGAGTGTCTGGCAATTGTTTTAATTCAAACACAGGATCACCTTTAGGTGGAGGAGGACCTCCTAGAGTTTCAATAGGAAAATTTTGTTTAAGCAGAGGTCATTGTTCAAAGAAATTTTTTATCTATCTCATTTCTTTCATCCATATGCATATCATTTTCATGGTCTAGCAAATATTGTTCTAGAGGATTAGTAGGAGGCACGGCAATAGAAGCAAGACCAATTATTTCATCCTTACTAGGCAATTCTTTCTTATGATGTTTTCTATTGAACTTAGAAAAATTAAACTCATGAGACTCATCACCAGAACTAACACCGATAGTTTGTTTCTCCCAATCTATTTTAGCATTAACGATGTTTATGAAAGGTCTACCAAAGATAATGGGACAAAAGTCATCTTGTGGGGAACCAAGGACTAGAAAATCAGTAGGATATTTTATTTTCCCACACAAGACTTCAACATCTCTAACAATCCCAAGTGGTGTGATGGTGTCTCTATTAGCAAGTTTAATAGTAACACCTATGTCTTCTTTTTTAGTGGGTGATATGTCGTTCATAATTTATTGATATAAGGTAAAAGGAATAACACTCATGCTAGCACCTAAGTCACATAAACCATGTTAACAGTGATCTCCTATTTTGACTGAGACAACAGGCATGCCAAAAATAGGTCTATGTTTATCTTTCTCATCGGGCTTAGCAATTCTAGCAACTTCATTACAAAAGTAAATAACAGGCCCATCTATATCTTCTACCAAGAGATCTTTAACCATAGCAATGCTAGGTTCTACTTTGATTTGTTGAGGAGGTTTAGGTTCTCTTATATAACTTTTATTGACAACAGTTGAAACCTTAGCATATTCATTTATCCTAACAGGGAAAGGTGGTTTTTCAATATAAGCAGTAGGAACAACTGGGTCAACATTATAAATGATAGTTTCATCTTTAGCTATCACCGGTTCCTTAATTTATTCTTTAATAGGTGGATGATATTTAAACCATTTCTCCTTAGGAAGATCAACGTGAGTAGCAAAAGATTCACAAAGGGAGGCTAGTATCTCAGAGTCAAGTCCATATTTAGAGCTAAACTTTTGGAAAGCATCAGTATTCATAAAAGATTTAACATAGTCATACTTAAGCTTAATTCCTGACTCTTTACCTTCATCGAGTTCCCAATCTTTAGAGTTGTGTTTAATTCTTTCTAAAAGATCCCACCTGAATTCAATAGTCTTCTTCATAAAGGAACCAATGCAAGAAGTATCGAGCATGGATTGATCATCACGAGAAAGCCGGGCATAACAATTCTGAATAATAATTTCTCTTGAGAGCTCATGATTGGGGCATGAATATCACATTGACTTAAGCCTCCCCCAAGCTAGAGCGATACTTTATCCTTCATGAGGCCAAAAATTATATATATAATTCTGATCATGATGAACTAGATGCATGGGATAATTTTTTTGGTGAAATTCCAATTTCAATCAATACCAATTCCAAGATCCAATATCACTGCATAGCCTATACCATGCCAATGCTTTTCCCTTCAAAGATAAAGGGAAAACCTTTTTCGTAACTTTATCTCCGGGTAAACCTGCAAGCTTGAACAATCCACAAATTTGTTCTACATATATGAAGTGCATATCAGGATGTTCGGTTCCATCTCCTACATAAGGATTAGCTAGCAGTTGTTCTATCATACCTGAAGGAATTTCATAGCCAATATTTTCAGTAGGTGCAGTAGGTTGAGGTGCAACCAATTGTGGTTCCGGTCGAGGTGCAGATGCCTCGAACAAACCCCCTCAAAGGATTGTTCTCCATAGTAACAAGTGACAATAAATATCAGCACGTGGTAATAATTTTTCCTTACCGATTCCAACATAGCAAGAGCGCTTCACTCCCCGGCAATGGCACCAGAAAAGAGCCTTGATGACCCACAAGTATAGGGGATCAATCGTCGTCCTTTCGATAAGTAAGAGTGTCGAACCTAACCAGGAGCAGAAGGAAATGACAAGTGGTTTTCAGCAAGGTATTCTTTGCAAGCACTGAAATTATAAGTAGCGAGTAGTTTAATAGCAAGGTAATTTGTAACGAGCAAGTAAAAGTAACAGTAACAAAAGTGCAGCAAGGTAGCCCAATCCTTTTGAGGCAAAAGACAGGCCAAGACGGTCTCTTATGATAAGCAAAACGTTCTTGAGGGTACACGGGAACTTCATCTAGTCACTTTCATCATGTTGGTTTGATTTGTGTTCGCTACTTTGATAATTTGATATGTGGGTGGACCGGTGCTTAGGTGATGTTCTTACTTGAACAAACCTCCTAATTATGATTAAACCCCTCGCAAGCATCCACAACTACGAGAAAATTATTAAGATCAAATATAACCATAGCGTTAAACTTTTGGATCCAAATTAGTCCCTTACAAAGTAGCGCATAAACTAGTGTTTAAGCTTCTGTCACTCTCGCAACCCATAATTTAATAACTACTCCAAAATGCATTCCCTCAGGCCCAAATATGGTGAAGTGACATGTAGTCAACGTTCACATGACACCACTAAGGGAATCACAACATACATACCATCAAAATATCGAACACATATCAAGTTCACATGATTACTTGCAACAAGATTTCTCCCATGACCTCAAAAACAAAAGTAACTACTCAAAAATGATAATCATGCTCAAGATCAGAGGGGTATTAAATAGCATAATGGATCTGAACATATAATCTTCCACCAAATAAACAATACAGTAATCAACTACAAGATGTAATCAACATTACTAGTCACCCACAAGCACCAATCTAAGGTTTCGGTGCAAAGATTGAATACAAGAGATAAAGTAGGTTTTGAGAGGAGATGGTGTTGTTGAATATGTTGGTGGAGATTACCCTCCCCAAGATGGGAGAGTTGTTGGTGGTGATGATGACGATGATTTCCTCCTCCGGGAGGAAGTTCCCCCCGTGGAATCGCTCCACCGGAGGGCAAAAGTGCTCCTGCCCAAGTTCCGCCTCGAGACGGTGGCACTTCGTCCCGAAAGTCCTCTCCTAATTTTTTTCTAGGTCTAAATGACTTATATACCAGAAGAGGGGCACCGGAGGTGGGCCGAGGAGGGCACAACCCACCAGGGCGCGCCTAGGGGCCCTGGCGTGCCCAGGTGGGTTGTGCCCACCTGGTAGGCCCCCTCTTGTAGTTATTTGCACCAATAATTCTTGTATATTCCACAAAAAATCTCCATGAAGTTTCAGCTCATTTGGAGATGTGCAGAATAGGTGGCCTGACGTAGCTTTTTCAGGTCCTGAATTCTAGCTGCCGGTATTCTCCCTCTTTGTGTGAACCTTGATATCTTGAGAGAAAGGCCATTAGAATTACTCCAAAAATCATTATTATGCATAAAAACATCATAGATAACAGTAGGAAAACATGATGCAAAATGGACATATCATGCCCCGCCGCCAAAGGAGAAAATACCTGCGAAAGTCGTACAACACTTTGTGGATCTTCTAGAGAGAGAATCGGCACATGTGGAGAATAGGATATCAGACTATGAACACTCTATTAGCAAGTCATATCATGAATAAATACAGAAGTCGAGCCATACAAGTAGTAATAAAAGCGGGAAATCAGTTCCCCGGCTCGGAGAACAGGCAATGCATTGGACCCCCCCCCCCCCGGGGGGGCTCAAGGTGAGTACCGATAAGGCGGTAACTGGCCGTATTGCTAAAGATTTTGATCTTAGTGTTGGTCCACTCCTAGGCACCTAGGAATTCCCCATGGCTGAATTAGCATGGAAATATGTCCCCAGGAACCCTCTTGCCAAACCTGAGTAGGTCACGCTTCTATCAACACAAATGCGGAGATTGCATTACTGGTACATGAAAGAAGTAAATAACGCGGAGAGATGCTAATGGTGAAAGTCAAGACAGGGCATTACTCCCATGCAAACGAGATATGGATTGAGTTTTCAGAAAATTTTCGGTTATACAATCAAGACGTACTCGACAAATCTATCGTCATTTGTTATTGCCTGTAAGTGATTTCTTTCTGTAATTTAAGTCTCTAGCTCAGCTCATTCATTGCCTGTAATTACCCTCACTATATTCTTTTGTTTGCTATTATGTAGAATGAAGATTTATGAATGCAAAAGAGACGAGGTCTATGGCATTGGGTTCGTTGACCGATATACTGTTAATGAAGTTATGATAAAAAAACCATGTCAAAGACTCAGATAATAACTTGCTAAGGTTTTTGAAGGAACTAAATATCAGAACAGAAATACTATTTCCTTACAACTTCTAGTGAGTGTTACTATGTTGTACTACAAATTCTATTTTGCTTACTCGATGTTAAGTGTAGTTGATGAGTTATGCATGCCCACTTATATAAACAAGTGCGCATGTTCCATTGGATCCTAATAATCATCAGAGTGGACGAGGGAACTGTTGAAACACTGGACTCACTATCTAGAGACCCTACAGAATACACCAGCTTGATTTTGATGCTCGACAAGTAATTTCAATCATTATTGCACTATGTCGGCCTCTTTCATTCATTTCCTGATATCAAGTAATCAAGTAATTAATAACTCCTTTATTCATTTTCTTTGCCGGGCGGGGTTTGGAAATGGTTCATCAAAGAGGTTGTCTGTGAATGGAAACCGCAACTGAAATGGAGACGGTCCAAGGTAATTAAGTAGTACTAGCTACGTCTACGCAACTCCTCAATTATAGTTTCAATACCATTATCATGCTTGATTATTATCTGATTGAATTCTATTCTTGCAAAGTGCATGAGGCAGGAACATGGGAATAATTTATGTGCATACTACGTTTGCGAGAACATTTGGTTTCTATAGAGATGTAAGACAACAATGGGTACGTAAACACTATTCGGATTTTTTTAATCATGATCTAATATATAAACTAATATATTCATATTGATCTGTTTTTTTAAGATGCAAGAGATGCAGGATAGGCTCCTACCAAAGAACCGCATACAAGCAATTCAAGAGGAAATGGCGGGATTTTTGCTTGAGC
The DNA here is from genome assembly GCF_003073215.2 of Triticum urartu. Taxonomy (NCBI): domain Eukaryota; kingdom Viridiplantae; phylum Streptophyta; class Magnoliopsida; order Poales; family Poaceae; genus Triticum; species Triticum urartu. The sequence continues at coordinate 215,942,641 of NC_053024.1, read as the reverse complement.
AGGTCATATCTGAAAGCAGAGAATACCATTTCACCTAATGCCTGCATGTAATGATCTGTAAATTGTAGGAGAAAGTGTATATGTATATATATATATGTGTGTGTGTGCGCGTGTGTGTGTGTATGCATGGTCGTACGAGAAATTATATGGTATATGATTGGCCGTACGAGAAGTTATATTATATATGCATAACGTGTACAATATGTAGTATCATAACATATGTTTGAAATGAAAAAGAATTAAATGGAAAACACAAAAGAAAAAGGGAAAATAAACCATAAACTCCTAAACCCTTAGTCCCGGTTGGTGTCACCAACCAGGACTAAAGGCCCCTCATCCCCACAACAACAACAACAACAACAACAATGTCTCTAGTCCAAACAAGTAAGAGTAGGTTAGAGGTGAAACCCATAAGATCTCGCAACCAACTCATGTCTCTGGCATATGGATAACAAGCTTCCATGCATCCCTGTCCATAGCTAGTTCTTTGGGGATACTCCAATCCTTCATGTCTTACTTAACGGATTTCTCCTATGTTAAATTCAGCCTACCCCAACATCTCTTGACATTCTCCACATACTTTAGCGGTTCGCTATGCGCTGGAGCTTCTAGAGGCATGCGCTGAATATGACCAAATCATCTCAGACGATGTTGGATAAGCTTATCTTCAATTGCTACTACCCCAACTCTATCTCATATATCATCATTCCGGACTCAATCCTTCCTCATGTGGCCACACATCCATCTCAACATACACATCTCCGCTACACCTAACTGTTTAACATGTCGCCTTTTAGTTGGCTAACACTCAATGCCATACAACATTCGGGTCGAACCGCCATCATGTGCACTATAAAAAAAATACACTTTCGTGATCATACGTGTTTGTCACAGTAGGTCATGTTTTCTATCATGCATGTACATCCATGAAAAAGTTATGACAGAATCAAGATAGTCATACATGTGTTGTCGTAGAAGTGTTCCATGACATTACAAAAATTATCATCATAGAAATGTCCACTTCCATGACGATAAATCGTGCGTCATGGAAGTGCTTTCGTCAAGGGTGACCAACATGTGGCATCCACCGTAACGGGTCGTCGTTAAGCTATCGGGTCCGGTTTCGGATCCGTTAACCCGTTAACATCCCGGAGCAATGAGGATTTTCCACGTGTAAAATTGTCATTGGCCGGAGGAAACATGTGTTGGCTCACCGTTGGGACAGATGTCATCCATTCATTGGATAGGAGGCGCCTATGATAGGTAGACATGTGGCACGACCCAATAGAGGCCCATTCCGGTGAAAAGGCCAGGCCTGTCAAAATAAGTGGGCTGGCCCATTAGCGGCCTACTTGAGTCAGGCCCATATGCAAGTACGGCCCATACAACTTACATAGAATCGGCCCATCAAAGGCCCATTCTAGATTTGACAATTTTCAGCCCGTCGTCAGTTTAAGCCCGTTAATGGCTTGCTACGTCTTTAGGCCCAATTGCGGCCCGAGCTTCTTTCTGCCTGTTAGCAGCCCATCATTAGTTCCAGCCCGTTAACGGCCCGGGACATCTTTCGGCCATTTTCCGGCCCATTCTGCAGTTGGGCCAATTCTAGCCCGCTGTGTCTTTAGGCCTATCCTCGGCCCATTCGGTAAATGGGCCAACTCTTAGCCCATTTTGCTCTCGGCCTGTTAACGGCCCACACAACAATTGGGTCTTTGACTTTAGGTCCATTAGGGGCCCACATTCCGCAGGGCATCATTTCAGCCCAACGCGACTTTCGGCCTGTTAAAGTCCTAGTTTGCAAATTGGGCCTCCTCTGACCCATAACACTTTCGGCCTCTTACTGGCCTGTAAAGTAAAAGGGCCGAGACAAAATTGACATTTATTTCGGCCTGCTAGAGGCCCGCAGGCCATTTCCATTTATACGGCCCTATAGAGCTTTTGGCATGTTAACAGCCTGCTAAGAGCCATTGTTTCAGTGGGCCACATCATTTGGGATCCACTTAATATTATTTTGACCAGCCCAGTTAAGGACCTCTTTGACTACACATGCTTGTTCGTTTGTATGGCGTCCAGGAAATGTTTGGGCGTGTTGGACATGCCTCTAAAAAACATACACTATACAATAAAAACACTAAGGCATAGAAACATAGAATAATCCTACACTATACAATAAAGAAATTATAGCGGAATATACCCACTGGGCATTATGGTTCGGCACCAGTGATAATAAAGCGTACACAAACAGCAAATTACATACACTAGAAAAATAAAGCTCATACATCATGGACGCGCATCAACATAACTTACCATTTGAACTATAATCTCTTCAAAAAATAGGATTGGCCGGATTCAGATAGCAGAAATTTCAGTCTGCAAAATCTCCAATTCCTTCGTGGTTACCTCAGTGTCTTGTTTCATTTTTTGACTCCTGCATCTAATACCTGCATGTCCAGTTCAACTTGTTGATTGTACGTTGAGAATCATGTACATGTTGTCTTTCCACCTCTAGTTGATGCTCGAGAACATCAGCACATTCCAATTCCAATCCATAATCATTCGGTAACGGCCATGCCGCACTGCTCGCAGATCTTTGTGTTGATGTCACTTCATCCTGAAATGTTTATGTAAGTACACATGACTAGGGCAAAAATATAGTTACAACAGTGAAGCGAGCAAGATAGACTATTTGGTACATGGCAAAACAGGACTAACAATAATGTTACATCATGAAGCATAAGAAGGTGATATTTTTTAAAATCATAAAAATGGTAGTCTGTGCAGCCTGCATACAGAAATCTCTCTTAGCTCACCAGAGGAGCATGATGTTGGGGCCAAATCCAAAACACAGACAAGTTACAAATTTAGACAACATGTTGCGTATAACTAAGCAAGCAGTTGGGCATTCTGTAGCTCAATTAAAGTCTTAGGGAGCATAATGAATAGCAGAGGGATTCATACAAACCTACTACAGCAAGCAAAACTATGCAACCATTAGCCTAGTATAAACTAGATTGTGAGCCTCGTGCAGTAATAGGTTGTTAATAGACTTCAAAGCTTCAGGCACACTTCGCTAGAGTAATTAAATGGTAAGGCCTTTAATTATGTCAACTAATAGTTATACAAGTACCCAACATAGGGCATCATTGTTTTGGCATCTCATTAACTGAGGACAAATAAAGCAATTGAAAAGAGCAAATTAACTATGCCTGAAACAAACAAGGAATTGAACTATTGAGTTGGATGCAGTGACTTACCTTAATTGGTTGAATAGGCTCAGTGCTGCTCCTATTTCTCTTGCAAGGCTCCTTCCTAACATCTTGTACATGGAAATCCTCAATCTTATCTTCATTGCACCCCCTCTGCAAGGTGACACAAACTAGTTACTCATCTCTTTGGAAGATAAATATGCATACTTTCCAGTCTGTGAACAACACAAAATGATGAGATTATAACAAAACAACACCACATAATGAAACATTCCACATCTCTTGCACTTGCACACAATGAAATGAGCATTTGCTATGTGTGCACTATGTAAAAACTAGGCATACCTTCAAACTGGATCTCCAGGTACTCTTGGAGAGCCTACTTTAGTGTACAGCCAAACCTTTATGTCACCTATGAGTTAGACAAGCTCCCACTACAAAGCCCTTAGTGTTTAAATCGTTGACAAGAGCTCTGTTAGAGTGTTAGGTTAAGAACAACAAGTAATCAAAGCAAACAGTCCTGGTATGGCTGGCTGATGCAAACAAGCAACATATGTGTGAGTAAATCTTACATACTCCCTCCTTCCATCTATATAGGGCCTAATCGTTTTTCGAGGCTAAATTTGACCAAGTGTTATAGCAATAATATATGACATGCAAATTACACAAAGCATACCGTCAAATTCGTACGTGAAAGGAGCTTCCAATGATATAATTTTCACATTATACATCTCATGTATTATTAGTCTTATCAATAGTTAAAGGCGGTCTCAAAAAACACATTAGGCCCTATATAGATGGAAGGAGGGAGTATCAAGAAAAGAAGCAAAGAAGGAGGCTTAAAGACCATCACTTGACTGACTAGATTTAAGGGGCATTTAAACATCATGTGCAATGTATGAACTAACATAAACATTGCATATTCCAGATTCTACAATGGAATGCACATGTATTAGGTTATGCCATGTATGATGATTGTTACGTCTCCAACAAATCTATAGTTTTTTGATTGTTCCATGCTATTATATTATCTGTTTCGGATGTTTATGGGCTTTATTATACACTTTTATATTATTTTTGGGACTAACCTATTAACCGAAAGCCCAGTGCAAATTGCTCTTTTTTTTGCCTATTTCAGTGTTTCGCAGAAAAGGAATATCAAACAGAATCCAAATGGAATGAAACCTTCGCGAGGATCTTTTTTGGAACAAACGCAATCCAGGAGACTTGGAGTGGATGTCAAGGAAGCAGTGAGGCAGCCACGAGGTAGGGCGGCGTGCCCAGGGGGGCCAGGCGCGCCCCCACCCTCGTGGGCCCCTCGCAGCTCCACCGACCTACTTCTTTTGCCTATATGTACTCTTATACCCTGAAAACATCCAGGGAGCCACGAAACCACTTTTCCACCGCCGCAACCTTCTGTACCCGTGAGATCCCATCTGGGGACCTCTTTCGGCGATCTGCCGGAGGGGGATTTGATCGCGGAGGGCTTATACATCAACACCATAGTCTCTCCGATGATGTGTGAGTAGTTTACCACAGACCTTCAGGTCCATAGTTATTAGCTAGATGGCTTCTTCTCTCTCTTTGGATCTCAATACAAAGTTCTCCTCGATGTTCTTGGAGATCTATTCGATGTAATTCTTTTTGCGTTGTGTTTGTCGAGATCCATGAATTGTAGGTTTATGATTAAGATTATCTATGAACAATATTTGATTCTTCTCTGAATTCTTATATGCATGAATTAAGATTATAGAATTGATAAATACTTGTGTTGAAGTTGGCAAGTCCCGTAGCATGCACGTATGGTAAATGTTGTGTGACAAATTTGAAGCATGAGGTGTTCTTTGATTGCTTTCCTTATGAGTGGCAGTCGGGGACGAGCGATGATCTTTTCCTACCAATCTATCCCCCTAGGAGCATGTGCATAGTGCTTGGTTTTGATTACTTGTAGATTTTTGGAATAAGTATATGAGTTCTTTATGACTAATATTGAGTCCATGGATTATACACACTCTCACCCTTCCATCATTGCTAGCCTCTTCGGTATCGTGCATTGCCCTTTCTCACCTCGAGAGTTGGTGAAACCTTCGCCGGTGCATCCAAACCCCGTGATATGATACGCTCTATCACACATAAAACTCCTTATATCTTCCTCAAAATAGCCACCATACCTACCTATTATGGCATTTCCATAGCCATTCCGAGATATTTTGCCATGCAACTTTCCACCGTTCTGTTTATTATGACATGCTCCATCATTGTCATATTTCCTTGCATGATCATGCAGTTGACATCGTATTTGTGTCAAAGCCACCTTCATAATTCTTTCATACATTTCACTCTTGATTCATTGCATATCCCGATACACCATCGAAGGCATTCACATAGAGTCATATTTTGTTCTAAGTATCGAACTGTAATTCTTGAGTTGTAAAGTAAATAAAAGTGTGATGATTTTCATTATTAGAGCATTGTACCATGTGAGGAAAATTCTTAGAAAAAAGAGAAAGGCCATAAAAAAAGAGGCCCAAAATGAGAGAAAAAGAGAGAAGGGGCAATGTACTATCCTTTTTCCACACATGTGCTTCAAAGTAGCACCATGATCTTCATGATAGAGAGTCTCTTATGTTGTCACTTTCATATACTAGTGGGAATTTTTCATTATAGAACTTGGCTTGTATATTCCAACAATGGGCTTCCTCAAATGCCCCAGGTCTTCGTGAGCAAGCAAGTTGGATGCACATCCACTTACTTACTTTTGTTGAGCTTTCATATATTCATAGATCTAGTGCATCCGTTGCATGGCAATCCCTACTCCTTGCATTGACATCAATTGATGGGCATCTCCATATCCCGTTTATTAGCTGCGTCAATGCGAGACTTTCTCCCTTTTTTGTCTTCTCACACATCCTCCATCATCATATTCTATTCCACCCATAGTGCTATATCAATGGCTCGCGCTCATATATTGCCTTAAAGTTGAATAAGTTTGAAAAGACTAAAGTATGAAACAATGGCTTGGCTTGTCATCGGGGTTGTGCATGATGGGAGCATTTTGTGTGACGAAAATGAAGCATGGCCAAACTATATGACTTTGTAGGGATAAGCTTTATTTGGTAGGACATGATTGCTTGGTTAGCATTGCTTTAAGTATTATTATTTTTATGTCAATATTAAACTTCTATCTAGAATCTTTCGGATCTAAACATACATGCCGCAATAAAGAGAAATACATTGAAAATTATGTTAGGTAGCATCCCACATCAAAAATTCTATTTTTATCATTTACCTACTCGAGGACGAGCATGAATTAAGCTTGGGGATGCTTGATACATCTCCAACGTATCTATAATTTTTTATTGTTTCATGCTATTATATTATCTGTTTTGGATGTTTATGGGCTTTATTATACACTTTTATATTATTTTTGGGACTAACCTATTAACCGAAAGCCCAGTGCAAATTGTTGTTTTTGTGTGCCTATTTCAGTGTTTCGTAGAAAAGGAATATCAAACGGAATCCAAACGGAATGAAACCTTCGCGAGGATCTTTTTTAGAACAAATGCAATCCAGGAGACTTGGAGTGGACGTCAAGGAAGCTGCGAGGCGGCCATGAGGTAGGGCGGCGCGCCCCCACCCTCGTGGGCCCCTTGCAGCTCCACCGACCTACTTCTTTCACCTATATATACTCTTATACCCTAAAAACATCTAGGGGAGCCACGAAACCACTTTTCCACCGCTGCAACCTTCTGTACCCATGAGATCCCATCTGGGGACCTTTTTCGGTGATCTGTCGGAGGGGAATTCGATCACGGAGGTTTTCTACATCAACACCATAGCCTCTCCGATGATGTGTGAGTAGTTTACCACGGACCTTCGGGTCCATAGTTATTAGCTAGATGGCTTCTTCTGTCTCTTTGGATCTCAATACAAAGTTCTCCTCAATGTTCTTGGAGATCTATTCGATGTAATTCTTTTTGTGGTGTGTTTGCCGAGATCCGATGAATTGTGGGTTTATGATTAAGATTATCTATGAACAATATTTGATTCTTCTTTGAATTCTTATATGCATGATTTGATATCTTTGCAAGTCTCTTCGAATTATCAGTTTGGTTTGGCCTACTAGATTGATCTTTCTTGCAATGGGAGAAGTGCTTAGCTTTGGCTTCAATCTTGCAGTGCTCGATCCCAGTGACATAAAGGGAACCGACACGCATTGTATTGTTTCCATCGAGGATAAAAAGATGGGGTTTATATCATATTGCTTGAGTTTATCCCTCTACATCATGTCATCTTGCCTAGTGTGTTACTCTGTTCTTATGAACTTAATACTCTAAATGCATGCTGGATAGCGGTCGATGTGTGGAGTAATAGTAGTAGATGCAGAATCGTTTCGGTCAACTTGACACGGACGTGATGCCTATGTTCATGATCATGCCTAGATATCATCATAACTATGCGCTTTTCTATCAATTGCTCGGCAGTAATTTGTTCACCCACTGTAGTATATGCTATCTTGAGAGAAGCCACTAGTGAAACCTATGGCCCCCGGGTCTACTTTACATCATATAAGTTTCCGATCTACAATTCTAGTTTACTATTTATTTTTGCAATCTTTACTTTTCAATCTATACAACAAAAATACCAAAAATATTTATCTTATTATCTCTATCAGATCTCACTTTTGTAAGTGACCGTGAAGGGATTGACAACCCCTTTATCGTGTTGGTTGCGAAGTTCTTGTTTGTTTGTGCAGGTACTAGGTGACTTGCGTGTAGTCTCCTACTAGATTGATACCTTGGGTCTCAAAAACTGAGGGAAATACTTACGTTACTTTGCTGCATCACCCTTTCCTCTTCAAGGGAAAACCAACGCATGCTTGAGAGATAGCAATGAAGCCTAAATGTATATTATAGTAGGCAGGAGTGATTCATCATTGCATGCACAATTGAATTGCAGGTTAAGGGCCAGTTATATTCCACCTTTTCAGAGCTTATTGTCAAAATAAGCCATAAAAGATGTAAAGAAGTCATTTTTGAGTTATGGGCTTAGGATTAACTTATTTCGCTTTGGAGGGGGGGTGTTTCGGGTAGAAGCTCACTAAAAATTGAAGGGAAGGGGAATAGTGAAATGACTCTGTTTTCTGCCTATATTACACTCAAAATGCAACTGCTCACGCCCGCATCACACCTGACCCTCAAGTAAAAAACAAACACGCAAGCATTCATTTCCCTGCCCGCTTGCATCTCCTCTCCCCTTTCCCTCTACCTCGATCCCCTACCTGCAGCGCTAGGGTTCCTCCAGCGAGCTGTCATCGGTGGTCCCATCTGGCCTGGTCCTCGACGATGCTCTGTCCAGCTAGGCTACATGCGGCTAGGACCAAATCTCCCCGGTTGCTCCTCCCTCTGGTGCCGCCCCTCATTCTCATGGTCTCCTACAGCTACTCCACTATGGCCCGTCCAACGCACTACTCTGGCGGGCGCCGCACAACTACGACTGATGCCACACTACGGTAGAAGGCACCTTATTCCCCCTCCCCTCCTCCTAGGCCATGGCCTTGATGTGTTGTTGAAGGATGAGCTCATCCAACAAGGTGAGGATCTCCTCTGATTTTTTTGCCAGATTTTCCTTCTGATCCACTATACAATGAATTGCTATGAACTGCTTCTGCTACTGCTATATGATGCATTGCTATGAGCTGCTCCTGCTGCTGTTATATGATGAATTGCTATGAGCTGCTGCTACTATATGATGAATTGCTATGAGCTGCTGCTGCTATATGATGAGTTGCTATAAGCTGCTGCTGCTATATGATGAGTTGCTATAAGCTGCTCCTGCTGCTGCTATATGATGAATTGCTATGAGATGCTCCTGCTGCTGCTATATGATGAATTGCTATGAGATGCTCCTGCTGCTGCTATATGATGAATTGCTATGAGCTGCTCCTGCTGCTGCTATATGATGAATTGCTATGAGCTGCTGCTGCTATATGATGAATTGCACACTACTGCTGATGCTGTTGTTGTATGATGAGTTGCTATGAGCTATTGCTACTATATGATGCATTCAGGTGGTGTTGCTATATGATAATAACCAGCCACTTGGACCATCGAATTTCAATAAATAATTGTTCTTCATTTAAATGTGGGCCATGTGTTCTTCGTTTAAATTAGGCAATGGGATCTCTATGGAAGACATTGACCAAAGTAGATTGTGCCAAGTAGATGGTATCTTTGTATTTGCATTTTGAACAAATAGTGATGGTCTGTTTTCCTATCATATTAATTACTGCATTGGGTTTAATTTGTGATGTTTGCAAGTCAAATTAATTTTCATATGGGGAGCAAAATGACAAAATATAATGCAATCTAGACTTTTCACTGATCATACCAAAGATAAGCTGAAAAGGAAGTCAATGAAAAGAACTGGTTGGCTTATTACCTGGAGCTTATATTCACAAGTGCTTATTTTCTTAGGATAACTCGTAAAATTTGTCCCTAGGAAATTTGGCCGATAGAACTGACATACAAATCACATGTCATGATGATTGCAATGGAGGATTGACCTACCATAGCACACTGTATAGGCTCACCACTGCCTCTCCTTTTTTGTGATGTTCCATGAAATTGCCACATACATCTTGTACTTTTTCATTGTATAACCCCATTTGGAAGTTAACATGGCTAATTTCAGACATCTCTACATGATAATACATTGCATATCCCTTGCGCATATTTAAACCATCAATTAACGATTGTGTGCGTAGCATAAACTAGCCATGACTCTGTGTGCTGGACTAGCAGGCACTCTAAGGGAGCCTAAATGTAGTGCACTAGAATTCCTACATGCCACCTATGATTTTGTGTAATGTACTACCTATGTTCCTAAATATATGTATTTGTAGAGATTCTAGTATGGACCACATACAGATGTATATTAATGCATTTTCAAGTGTAGATTCACTCATTTTGATCCGTATGTGGCCTATAGTGGAATCTCTAGAAAGACTTATATTTAGGAATGGAGGTACGAGGTAGTATCATGTATGACATCTACATATCTAATTTAGCAGCCAATAGTAGAAATATTGTCTGCACAAAGGTATTACTGGTCAAAAATCCTAGCAAAGCACGCTGGTAGGCACAAAATAATACAAGAGAGAGGGACACACTTACAAGATCATAGCAATGCCTCAGCCCAGGATCTTGGTTGGCCAAGCTGTTAGATCCAGAAGAAACATCATCCTTGTAGTTTTTGCCAGCTGCATAACAGGTAACAACGACCTGTTAGTATATTTGAATTACATCGGGCAGGTGATGCAGGATGGGTTTAAAGGTGACAAGTACCTAGGCCGTGGCGGGTGCTTGGCATCTTGCCAGACGGTGGGAATCAGGTTAGAAACGTCAAGGGTGATGAAGCTGCGCTGGCTGTCAGGGTCCGGTAAGGAGATCTAGAACCGTCGAGTAGGGTGTTTGTGGTGCGGCTCCGGTAGGGTGTACTACGGTGTGGGCGAAGCGGATATGTGGCCCTGGACGAGGGTGTCGGTGAAGCTGCTCCGGTGGTTGGGTTAAGGATGGTGTCGATGATGTGGATTTGCGGCCGTGGATGAGGGTGCGACGAAGCGGATCTGAGGCCGTGGGCTTGTGAGTTGGCAAAGCGGCCCCGGTAGGGTTGCGAATGGTATAGGCGAAGCTACTCCGGTAGGATTGACGATGGTGTCGGCAAAGCGGCTCTGGTAGAGTTGAGGAAGGTGTCAGCGTAGAGTATCAGAGGCCGACGGGGCCGTCAGTGGGGTGGCTCCGAGGGTTGTGGACGAAGCGTCTCCAGTGGGGAGTATGAATGAGCCGTTGCAGATGCGCTGCTGTTGATGAGAGTACCACGAACCAGATCCGACGCCATGGACAAGGCCGGCACTGAATGGGATCCTGGAATGATGTGGATGAGCAGTCTACCTGTTTCTAGTGGAGGTGGGAGGGGTAGATGCGGCCGTAGAATCATATCCGGCGAGGTGGATGCCGCTGGCAATGAATGGGCTCTGGTATGCCGGTGGATGAGCAGTCTAGGGTTTCGAGAGGGGAGGAGTAGAAAGTCTGATGAAGTATGGACGGCGTCATGTAAGATGCTCTCGTGCTATGGAGTTAGTCGTTTTTGTAGGAAGGGGGGAGGAAATGGGGGTGCAGTGTGGTGGTGGGAACCGGAAGTTACCAAAGCAGCCCCAACCTATTATGTAGATGAGGGCAGTATTGTAACTGTTGTTCTCCGTGCACCAAGGACAAAAGGGGAATTTCGCATGCTAAAGACTAGGTGGCGGAAATTTTAGAAGGAGGCGGGAGATTTTGCCGCCCGCAGGATCATTCTTATCAAGTTTCAACTAATTTTGGACCGTGCTAGCAAGAAGGTCATGCAAGACTGTGTACACTGGGCACGCGTCAGCAGTTAATAACTGGTGTGAAGTCCACCCCAGAAAAAAGGCAATAACTCGGGATGATGCGCCGATAACTTGGACGTTCACACAGGCGCGACTAATCGTACGTGTGTAGAGGCGCGTTCAAAAAAAGGATCAAATGCTTAGCCTATGTATTTCTCGTGTAAATATATAATTTAGTGCCATTGGTTATTTCCTTTAAAAATAATGCATTGACGTGTTAGTGTAGAGGCGCACAAAAAGAAATGGATATTGTAGTCCCAGAAAAGAAATGGATATTGTAGTTCGCTACTTAAAAGTGTTACCTCATATGATTACATAGCCTCCATTTCATAAATTGCGTACCCGTTGAATTCATATATGAATATTTCATATATTACTTCATAATAGAACCTTAAATCATCCAAGACTAATGAATTTGAATGCAAGAGTAACAATGGTGCATGTGCATGATAGCTACATTGGTTGTTTGAAGAAACATCACTGTAACTTTGGCATGCACAATCGAAAAGGTATATTTAGATAGAAAAAATGTGATATGTGAGTGTCCAATCTTTATAGCGTTGAATTGATATTGTACCTTTGGCCACGATACGAAGTAGATATTGATTTATGTTCAAGCGATGCACGCCAACGATCGCTAGATAGTGATACATGAATGATTTGTGCAATCTATCTCACACGCATACATATCTCATTTCCCCGTGGGCATTGGAATCACACACGCACACTTCGTGTACTTCTCTCCCTCCGTCAAGGTTAGAATTCGTCTTTATACCCCTTCCTACAAGTCTCTCACACAGAAGCACACACGCTCTCTCTGTCAAACACGCCCACCCCTTTAATTCCGCCCACCCACAGCCACTAATGTCTCAAAGTATAATTATGTCTCTCACACATATGCCTAAGGTTAACTCGAGTTCTGGAACCATATGAATACATACAATGGGATTCCAGCAGAGCACCTTTTGTTTTGAGATTTTTCTTTGTCTCTCTCTCTCTCTCTCTCACACACACACACACACAAACACACATGCGTGCACGCTTAGACATTGTTTCTCGCTTCATTTTTCCAGCACTTGCATGCACACCATTTGTTTATCTCTGTGATGCTTTAAGTAAGTGTTGCACACATGCTATCTATATATCCCTTAACATAGATATGTGTCACACAAACTCCTTCTCCCTACTAGCAAGATGTCCATGCTTTGCATGGAACATCAAGATGCATTTGTATGAGTAGTTTATCTTGTGGGAGAAAAGGATGAACGAGGGAATGCCTTATTTGCAAATATGGAGAGGGGTGTGGGTATCTTTTTGCAAAATTGCCATAGTTTCCTTCCAATCCGTCAGATATAAATCAGATGGCCTATATTGCAGGATGGCAGGAACACCATCATCACCAACTCTGTTTTTTATAAGAGTAGAGATATGTAAGTGTCACTGCCCCCCTCCCCCCACACCCACACACACACTATAAGTGCATCTAGTGCCACCCCTAGTTGGTTTTGGAGTATTGACGACAAACTTGGTTCAAGGACTAATGTGTTTGTGAGAATTGTAGGATAACACAGGTAGTAGTCCCTCCCTGATTCGGTTTACCTACCAGAGATGACCCCGAAAAATGTGTGAAGACATTGAAGACAATGGTGGTCTATGAGGAGATTCACATTGAAGACTATGACATGAGAAGACATCGCATGAAGACTATGGATTGCAAAGACATAGTTGTTTCGTAGTTTCCTTTTCTTCTTTGTTGAGTCATAGGATCCACCATACTGTTAAGTGGGGTCCAAGTGAACAAAGTCAGAGTGACTGAAGTGATGCTCAACCAAATCCTAAGTCTTCGAGCAAAGACAATGAGAGCAGATCTTATCCAGAGCTGGATAAGTCAGCTTTACTTGTAGCTCAAGTCAAGCTGCCACGTGTGTTTGAAATATGACCGTTGGACACGTGTCAGTTCCTTAGTGACCCAGTGTCATTTCAGACAAATCAGGTCGAGTTGCCTTCTGGCTATAAATAGCCCACCCCCTATACCATAAATTGGTGGCTGCTCAGAGTTAGTGCACGACTTTTGTCATTTGAGAGCAACCCACCTCAGAAGCTTTGAGAGAGAAATCCTTGCGAGGACAAAGCCCTAAACACCCAGAGCCAAAGAGTGGTAGGCATCACTGAAGTCTTTCTGTCTGCGTGATCTGAAGACTTGTTACACTTGAGGACTGTGAATCCTCCAGCCGGTTAGGCATCGCGTTCTGAGCATCCAAGAGTCATTGTGGATCGCCGATGAACGAAGTCTGTGAAGGTTTGGAAGTCTCTCTTGAAGACTTACCAGAGTGATTGGGCGAGGACTGTGTGTCCTTAGCTCAAGGGGAATAAGGTGAAGACGCAGTCTTCTGAGTTGAATCTCAGCCTCCCTAACCAGACATGCAGTTGTCACAGCAACTGGAACTGGTCCAACAAATGCTTGTCCTCACCAAGCAATTGGTTCTATCTCTTACCTCTCTTTACTTACCGTTTGTCTTCGTGAAGTCATTGCCTGCTTGCATGATCTGATTGAGTTCACTGTGTGAAGACTGTTGTTGATTGGCTTCATTCTATCTTCCATCTTGATCCATACTACCTAGCTGCTGATAGTCTTTGTGCTTTCACTTCATTTCTTACTTGACTATGGCTTGTCTATTGTAGTCTACCTTCCGCTGCATATCAATAGGTTCATTTCTACTGTTTGTCTTCAAAGCCCCCGTATTTTGAAGACTTCCATAAAAATCGCCTATTCACCCCCTCTAGTCGATAACTAGCACTTTCAATTGGTATCAGAGCAAGGTGCTCCCTTGTTCTGTGTGATTCGGTTTAACCACCTGGAGTTTTAGCTATGTCGACTGCAGGGATAATCAAATTCTTCGCTGCGTGCCCTATCTTCGATGGCACTGATTACTCCTAATGGAAGAATAAGATGCACATGCATCTTGAAGCCATTGATGTCGACCTCTGGTATGTCATCAAGAACGGCATTCCCAAGGCCGGTGAAGGCGTCACCCCTACTGATGTCAAGAAGTTAATTCAACTAGATTCTACTACCAAGAACATCATCTGTGGTCATATGACCAAAGGACAGTATGGTCGTGTGAGTGCTCTGGAAACTGCAAAGCTAGTCCGGGACTGGCTCTCCATGGTCAATGAAGGTGTCTCAACCCAGAGAGACTCAAGGATCAGTGTTCTTCGCAACCTCTTCAACCGCTTCAAGAGAAATGACAATGAGAATGTTCAGCTGACGTTTGATCGCCTCACTGACATCACAAATGAGCTTCATGCACTCGGCGCCACTGAGATCACCAACCATGAAATCATCAAAACACTCTTGAGATCACTCGACAGCTCATTTGACACCCTGGCTCTGATGATTCAAGAATGCCCTGACTTCAAGACTCTCGATCCGTCTGACATACTTGAGAGGCTCAACACACATGAGTTCCAGCTATCTGAGAGTAGACATATCTATGGTCCCAACTATGGCCGAGCTCGTGCTTTGAAGGCAAAGGCTGTTTCCTCATCTGAAGAAGAATCTGACTGCGGTTCTGAGGATCCTGAAGACATTGGAAAGGAACTTGCCATGCTCATGAAGAAGTTCCAAAGGTTCACCAGGAAGAAAGGCTCCAGACAGTCTTCAAGATCCAGCTCAAGAAATGATGAAGCTTACTCCCGTGAAGAAGAAGAAGAAGACGAAGAAGAAGAAGAAGAAGAAGAAGAAGAAGAAGAAGAAGAAGAAGAAGAAGAAGAAGAAGAAGAAGAAGAAGAAGAAGAAGAAGAAGAAGAAGAAGAAGAAGAGGAAGAAGAAGAAGAAGAAGAAGAAGAAGAAGAAGAAGACGAAGAAGAGGAAGAAGAGGAAGAGGAAGAAGAGGAGGAAGAAGAGGAAGAGGAAGAAGAGGAAGAGGAAGAAGAGGAAGAGGAAGAAGAAG